>NW_027176417.1:0-102500 GCF_023349555.1 Cebidichthys violaceus | reverse complement strand
ACTACAGATTATTATTTAAAAGTCCTGTGAGATTTGATGAATCTCACAGGACACCCTGTGAGATTCATCAAATTGTTCTGTTGGGACCAGGATTCAATTATTTTTGTATTTTGGCAAAACAAGTAGAGGCCATGACTGTTCTATCAATATCATGAGTCGGCATAATTTCTGTATTGTGTAATAATGGGATGATGTTCTAGTTCATTTAAGGCTGAGAATACTTTAATCATCTCAAAGTAATGATGCAATAACAAAATAAATGTAAATATGAGAATTATTTGTAGTTGATCTTTAAAAGATCAACTACAAATAATTCTACGTATAATGGTCATTGTCTCTTTTTCTCATTACTATAAATACTTAATTTACTGTAAACTGCAGTAATTTTGGCTGCAGAGAAGTAAACTGTGTTAATCAGGTGCTGTACTTCCTGAAAATACATACATAGCTTGTCGAAAAAAGTAAAAAAAAGTCATAGTATAGCATGTCGAAAAAAGTGAAAAAAGGTCATAGTATAGCTTGTCGAAAAAAGGTCATAGTATATTATGTCGAAAACAGTCATAGTATAGCATGTTGAAAACAGTCATAGTGTAGCCTGTCGAAAAAAGTGGAAAACGGTCATAGTATATTATGTCGAAAACAGTCATAGCCTGTCGAAAAAAGTGGAAAACGGTCATAGTATAGCGTGTCGAAAAAAGTGAAAAACGGTCATAGTATAGCATGTCGAAAAAAGGTCATAGTATATTATGTCGAAAACAGTCATAGTATAGCATGTTGAAAACAGTCATAGTATAGCCTGTCGAAAAAAGTGGAAAACGGTCATAGGATATTATGTCGAAAACAGTCATAGTATAGCCTGTCGAAAAAAGTGGAAAACGGTCATAGTATAGCGTGTCGAAAAAAGGTCATAGTATATTATGTCGAAAACAGTCATAGTATAGCCTGTCGAAAACGGTCATAGTATAGCCTGTCAAAAAAAGTCAAAAAACAGTCATAGTATATTATGTCGAAAAAAGGTCAAAGTATATTATGTCGAAAGAAGTCACAAGCCTTTTGTTTATGAAACCGACACAGGCACTTCTTTGTGTTGGGAACAAACCTATCGTGCCACCAATGCATAAACATAGAGACATGTTCTCTTTGTGGATTTGACTTATTCATTTTGAATGTTGGACGTCAACAAGCACTGCACCTCATATTAATCAAACCAAAAGGTTTGTGTGTTTTAAAGGTCTGATAACCAAACAAGAAGTCAAATACACCAAGAAACCTTTCATCTGCGTTGGGTCGATTAGCTCTAGGTAAAGGCCAACTGGCTAGAGCCCCGAAGATTGTGTATTCGATCCTTAACAGTGCCGAAGGTTTTTTTTTAGGATTGACGCGCAATCGCAGAGTCAAATACGACAAACAACAATCGAACCGTGTGGCGTCGATTAGCTCAGGTCGATAGAGGAAGGACCGGAGTCTCAGAGATTGCGAGTTCAATCCTTATAAGTACTGAAAGGTTTTGAGGTTTGACATGCAATCGCAGAGTCAAATACAACAAAAAACAATTGAAACGTGTGGCGTCGATTAGCTCAGGTCGATGGAGGAAGGGCCGGAGTCTCAGAGATTGGGAGTTCGATCCTTATAAGTACCGAAAGGTTTTGAGGTTTGACATGCAATCGCAGAGTTAAATACACGGAAAAAAGTGTTCTGTATGCGAAAGAGACCGGTAGCGTAGTGGTGGCATTCGTGGGTGAGCAAGCGTAGGCAACCTACAGTCACGGACTAAGTGGGTTCGAATCCCATGCGTCTATCTAAGTCTCTAGTGCGCCACCGCGGAGGTGGTGGTGGGGGCATAGTCCCCACCTGTGGTTTCGGAGAGATGTAGCCAGGGGGTTATGGGAAAGTAGATGATGACAGGCTGAAATTTAATTATGCTACTTTTTCAGACAATAAAAGACTTCCATAATGTCTTAATGACTTATGCTACTTATGCTACTTTAACTTACTTATGCTACTTATGCTACTTTAACTTACTTATGCTACTTTAACTTACTTATGCTACTTTAACTTACTTATTTACTTATGCTACTTTTTCAGACAATAAAAGACTTCCATAACGTCTTAATGACAATTGTCTGGCTTGGGATGTGAACCACTGACCTGGTGCATAAGCCAACAACATCTTCTCACTCCTCTAGCTCCCTGCACTATCAGCCACAGCACACTTTCAATTGTTCTCCGGGCGTATTTGTCTTTCACGCTGAGGGAATTCACCCAAAACACACTGCAAAAGCAACCGCACTGCACCAGGATCGAACCTACAACCACCTGTCTCCCAACCACTCCTCTATCTCCCCACACTATCGGCAGAGACACACAGATGCTTGTTCTCCGGGCGTATTTGTCTTCTCCGCTGAGGTGCAGTTATTTTTTTGGTCCAAATCCCAAAATGACACGGTCAAATACGCAAAGAGAAGCGATAAATGTGTACTTGCATTGGTGGCGCAGGAGGTTTGTTCACGACACGAAAGGGCCCCGTGTCTGGTTCAAGACCTGCTCGGTACCGAGGCATGTGCAACCGTAAATAAAATAGGAATAGATGCTAAAATAGGAATAGATGCCAAAATAGGAATAGATGCTAAAATAACAGAATAAATAGTTGCATGAATAAGGTAAAAAACCAATATACTATGTAAACACATACATAAATCATGGAATGAAAGATAGTTAAGGAAGTAAATATAAAAGGTAATATGTCCAAAAAACATAAACAAATGAATGACACTTTACTTTATAAATATTTTTTTCAAATATGCCCGGAGAACAGGTGTAGGTGTTCTAACCAACTCTCTATTTGTTCTGAGATTCTGCTTCCTTTGTTATTTGTTTCCTTAACTAAGGGTGTTGGTCTTAAAAAGTCACTGCTGCTCAGGACTGAACCATCTAACTCTAATGTAATTAATTTTGTGTTTGCCTTTTATGTATGTTTGCTTTTAGGGTTATTGGGTTATTGTTATTTACCTTGTCTCTTACCTTGTGCGCCACTGCGGAGGTGGGGGCATTGTCGGCTGAAATTTAACTTTAACTTTATTTTAAAGTATGGAAGTTAAGTATGAATGATGATTAGCCTTTAACTTACTGAACTTACTTAACTTACAAAACATAAACATGGTTTATGTTTGTGTTTACATAGTATATTGGTTATACACATGCATGCAATTTTTGTTTTGTTTGCCTTTAGTGTTACTCGCGCAACTATTTACTCACCTATTTATTCTGTTTATGCAACTATTTTAGCATCTATTCCTATTTTATCATCTATTCCTATTTTGGCATCTATTCCTATTTTATTTACAGTTGCACATGCATCAGTACCGAGCAGGTCTTGAACCAGACACGGGGCCCTTTCGTGTCGTGAACAAACCTCCTGCGCCACCAATGCAAGTACACATATGAGGCTTCTCTTTGCGTATTTGACTGTTTCATTTTGGGATTTGGACAAAAAAATAACTGAATCCCATAGGGTTTGAACACACAACCGCAGGTCTTTTAACTCGCGTCATATCACTTTGAGCTGTTTCACCATTGACACTTTCTTAGACCTCATCATTCATATTTTCATATCATCGTTCTGTAGTTCTTCTCGAGGCGTGTCCTCCACATTGGACTTCAAAATTCAATGCAGTATAGAATACCATTAAAAAAAACTCTTATAGTACTCATATAGTACGCCACCAAAAAGGTAACAAATTCATAGTATATCATACCATGAAAATATAAAGGAGTGAACTAAAATGTCAACGCTCCTAACAGAAAGAACTGCCCAAGAGCTTCCTTCAGTCCTTTTGGATGCTCAAAAAATTATGAAGGTGGTTCATCCAGTGTTTTCTGGAAGACAGAGACGCAAGAAACACTCATTACAGACAATCATTCATATTTTCATATCATCGTTCTGTAGTTCTTCTCGAGGCGTGTAGAGTTCATAACAAACTATACTGTACTATGACATACTACACTACGACTTTTTTTACATACACGATAACTTTTTATTGACATACTATACTGCGACTTTTTATACATTTTACACTATGACTTTTAATAACAGCCTATATAATTTGTGTTTATTAACAAATTGCAGTGTTACACTCATGTTTGATGTTGTATTAATGAATAGATGCCAAAATAGGAATAGATGCCAAAATAGTTGCATAAACAGAATAAATAGTTGCGTGAATAAGGTAAAAAACAAAGGTCACGATCGTATGCGTACAGCCAATATACTATGTAAACACATACATAAACCATGGAATGAAAGATAGTTAAGGAAGTAAATATAAAAGGTAATATGTCCAAAAAAAGTAAACAAATGAATGACAAGCGGGGAAGACAAATACACCCGGAGAACAGGTGTAAGTGTTCCGGGGCCGTTGAGGAGATAGAGGAGCGGTTTCAAACCTATTTGAGCTATCTGAGATTCTACTGTTTGGTAGAGCTTTTGTTTCCTTAAAAGTGAAACTCTGAAAAAAGTCAGAGTATACTCTGACTTTTTTCAGAGTTTCACAGTGATGCCTTAATTTAAAAAATAGATTTATAAAATAAAAAATATGAATTGTTATGCTTACTTTTTGACATATTACCTTTTATATTTACTTCCTTAACTATCTTTGTATGTGTTTACATAATATATTGGTTGTACGCATGCGACCTTTATTTTGTTTGCCTTTAGGAATATTGGGTTATTTATGCTGTTGTTATTCACGCAACTATTTCCTCAGCTATTTATTTTGTTTATGCAACTATTTTAGCATCTACTCCTATTTTATTTACGGATGCACATACATCAGTACCGAGCAGGTCTTGAACCAGACACGGGGCCCTTTCGTGTCGTGAACAAACCTCCTGCGCCACCAATGCAAGTACACACATGAGGCTTCTCTTTGCGTATTTCATTTTCAAATTTAATTTTGGGATTTGGACCTAAAAATTACTGAACCCCTCACTATGACTGTTTTTTTTCACTTTTTTCAACATGCTATACTATGACTGTTACATGTTTTCGACATACTAGGTGCCTATTTTCACTCGGATTAACATTACATTTAACAGTGTTTCTGCACATTCTATGATCTGGTGATTTACATAACATGGGCAAAAAAATCTATGAAAAAACAACAGTTGAGAACTAATGTACGTCATTTGTGACGTAGGGTTGGCTACACAAAAGTGGAACGTGACCGTGCTAGCTAGCTAGCGCATTTCAACTAGCTACTCACGTGATTCTCAACTTTTATGAATATTATACAAGCCTGTAACACACTGCACAAGTCTACCAGCGACACTTACTGGGTCGCGTGGCTGTTTGTGACGTGAAATGTCCTCGTGTTATCCCACACCCGTCTACTCCCATGCTGGACGAGGAGACTTCCGAGATGTTTACGAGCCGGCGGAAGACTCGTTCCTCTTGATTGACGCCCTGGAGAAAGACGCAGAGCTGCTGCAGCACATGAGGTCAGACAATTCCCCAAAATCCGTCATATATTTATTTTAACACTAGTTGGCCATATTTTCAGTTTTTTGTTTTTTTTTAAATGTGCCGGTTTCCAGCCCGTGTGTGTGTTTGGAGGTGGGCAGCGGCTCAGGAGTGGTGTCCGCTTTTCTGGCATCGCTGGTTGGACCTTCCGCTCTATATCTGTGAGTTAAACACATTTTCCAAATGCATGGCAGAAAAGTTATTGGACACTCTTTAATATGCGTTTTCTATGCGTTTCTCGTGCAGTTGCACCGATGTGAATCCTGCAGCTGCGCAGTGCACAGCAAAGACAGCTTCCTGCAACAAGGCATCCCTGCAGCCTGTCATCACATCCTTGGTGACATTCAGACGTTTACATTTCAGCTATGCTTGTGCTCTAAGTGCGAGGATTTGAATTGTAAAGACCGTTTTCCTCACTCTCCTGTAGGTGGCTTAAGTGGGAAAGTGGATGTCCTCCTCTTCAACCCTCCCTATGTGGTCACGCCTTCAGAGGAGGTGGTTCAGCCCCGTGCAGCAGGTTGTCTTCATCTACTGATGAGGAGCAGTTCATCACTGTGCTTTTCTTCCAGGTCGGCAGCTCGGGTATCGAGGCCGCTTGGGCCGGCGGGGAGCGAGGGCGAGAGGTGACCGACAGATTTCTGCCGGTGGTAGCGCAGTTGCTCTCCAGTAAAGGCTTATTCTACCTCGTTACCATTGCTGAGAATGAGCCAGGTGAGTGGAATGATTGACACCGTGCAGGAAACATTCCAGACAGTTCAGTGATTTTTCTTTTCTCACCAGAGGAGATCATCCGTTTTCTGGGCAAATGTGGCTTGAGGGGAGAGACGAGCACGTCGACTAGAGCTGGAAATGAGAGGCTGTCCGTCCTGCGCTTCCAAAGCAGCTAACGGTCACTTACAAGTCCCCTGAAAAAGATATCAGGAACGCTTTTCTGCCATTCGGGATGCAGTATTGTCTGCAAGTAAGGACAAACGCAGACAACTGTAAGTTTCACCTGACAGGAACTTTTTCTCATTAAAGCTGTAAAGAACAAGAACTTCTTTGGCAAATTTGTAAAAAAAACAAAACAATTGCCACACAACATGACCCCACAGGTTTAATAATGTTTTAGTAACACAGACATTCATAAAGTCATAATTATACTAACCCATTCTGCCATTAAGTAGTCTTTGCAACACTTCTTTTTTTTTTTATTTAGGTTAATTCCAGTGCAACTCATATTTTTTTAAAAAGGTAACATTGGAATGTAATTGTTTGTTTCAAGTATGATGCTTCTTCACACAAAAAATTGAAATGTTTCTATGTATGCTTGCAAGCTTTAAGCATCCCATTAAGAACTGGACATGACAATCAGAAGAACAAACGGTTAATATCTTGACCTTTGTATTATATGAGAAGTATTAGAAATAATGTAATGTAAAGCTGAACTGGATGTCGGGGAAGGCCCGGTGCTTGAATGAGGGCAGCAGGGATGGATGGATGTTCAGCAGCTTTCCTGTAAGAATAACAAATACCAAACAATGTAGAACACCTTCATATGACCCACCAAAATCATCATCATCATCTTATTTTTTCACACCGTTCCATTTCTTGACGAAGGTTCCCGTGAGGATCCTCATGAATCCAGCCAGACACACCAGCTCCACCCTGAATTCTTCCAGCACACGATCAATTGTGCCATCAAACTCCGCTCGGCTTTGCAGAGATGCAGAAGTTGTCATGCATACATTTGTCTCCTTACAAAAAAACATCCCGGTGCAGGTTTCTTTTCTGTGAAGTGCTTTATGTATGACTGTACAAATAAACTCATTGTTATTCATATTTTCACCCGTGTCTGAATGCCGGCCAGCGAAGCTCTCTTCAGGCCCTGAACTCCAGGTCTGTTGGAGATGACCAGCATGGACGCTTGGCCTGCTCCATCAGTACCTGTAAGTTGGTGCCTGGGACAAAAACACCAGAAGATTTTTAAGAAAGAAAGTCATCATGGTTTATGTATGTGTTTACATAGTATATTGGTTGTAAGCATGCATACGCTTGTGTCTTTTGTTTGCCTTTAGGGTTATTAATATTATTGTTATTTACGCAGCTAATTATTGTGTTTACGCAACTATTTTAGCATCTATTCCTATTTTGGCATCTATTCCTGTTTTATTTACAGTTGCACATGCATCAGTACCGAGCAGGTCTTGAACCAGACACGGGGCCCTTTCGTGTCTTGAACAAACCTCCTGCGCCACCAATGCAAGTACACATATGAGGCTTCTCTTTGCGTATTTGACCTTTTCATTTTGGGATTTGGACCTAAAAACAACAGAACCCTGTAGGGTTTGAACACACAACCTCAGGCCTTTTAACCCACATCATATCACTTTGAGCTGTTTCACCTTTGACACTTTCACACAGTTTCTTAGAACTTTTGACTCCTCCACATGGGGTATTGGACTTCAAAATTCACTGCACCTCATAAAAAGTCTAGAATAGAATGCCAGTATAGAATGCCGTTATAAAAAACTCTTACAAAGTAAAAGTTTTTCCATTGGTATCGTTTTTGTGCTGAATGAAAAGAAAGACGCTTTTATCCAAAGCGACTTACAATTCAGATTCTATCACCGTGGAGCAAACCGCCGACCCTCTAATTGAAGGACGGCCCTGCTCTCCACTTAGACACAGTTTCCATGTGAATGCAGCTCCCACTGTTCATGAATATAATGCAATGTAACTCCGAGGTCATTATGGTTACCCACTGTGAGGGTTAATAAAATACTATGTTTTTTTGAAACCTCGACCTTTCCAGTAGATGGAAGCAGTCCCAAAGGATTGAACAATTGAGTGAAAAGTGGAACATTTTGAACACAGCAAAGGTAAAAGAAAGTAGAAGCAGAGTTCAGGGCCTCTGTAGATATAGACACATAGGAAAATGCTACACATTATACCTTTTAAAAATATCATTGTTTGACAATTAGCCTACTGGTTATCTTATATATTTAATTTGAAGCCCTGTGCTGACTCAGACCGGTGCTGTGGCAGACTTGTTCAGTCCTGTTGTACAACACAGCAACCAGTTCATGTTTTTCCATAACATACTGTTCACACATGACTCATTCAGAATAAAACATTGTTCATAGTTATTCATAATCACACAGTCCACTCTAAGTTGTCTAATTAAACTAACAACTTGGTCTGTGCACACGTCACGCGTCAACGCAGAACTGGTATTGCCCTCGAGGACCACTTAATTCAGAAGGGACAGAACTAAATGTTAGACTGTATTATTTCATTTCAAACGTCATCGCGTTTGAAAGTGCACGTAATAAAAGTATGTTTGGCAGTTCATAGCAACACGAATGACGTTTTTAACGGGTTTTAACCATAGGCTTTAACCGTCACCCCCCTACAGAACAAAGTGGTACGGTCCGCGAGAGTCCGTTTTTTGCACTCGGTTGCTAGGAGGCGGAGAACGCTAGAAATAGAACGCAGTGAAAAGCTCTACCTCACACTCGTCCTCATGCGGCACAGTTAGCAGTTCTACTTAATTCATTTCTGCGCCGAATTATAACTCGTTGGATTTGTCGGTATGGGACGGTACGACAGCTTTGACGGTTATTAAAACTAGTTGTTTACAATGGCGTCCGAGTGTACTCAAGAGGCAATTCTCGCCTTTCTGAAGGAGAAAGGGGGCAAAGTGAAAAACACGGATTTAATTGAGCATTTCAAGGTCGTATTCCCGGAGGAGCCGGAGAAGAAAACTGCTGTCCGTGAGACATTTAAAAAGTACGTGGACAACATTGCTTTTGTAAAGACTGAGAGTGAAGTGAAATATGTCCGCCTGAAGAAAAAGTTTCGCGGTTCAGAGAAGGAGCAGCTGAACTGGAGTGTTAGCGACGGGACAGAAACCGAGCCGGTAACGTCCCGAGTGTTAAATCAAGAGGAACTCTGTGACCGTTATCCTGCTGCTTCAGACAGCCGCCGGGCTCGTGGCAGTGACGCAGTGGACCTCCCAGCCCAACCTCGCGCCGCAAAAGGTGAGGCGCAGCCACCTGGCGCAGGTTGCGGAAGTGACCGCCAGGTGAGAGTTCCGCATGATTTCAACACTGCGAATAGTTTTACGGAGCAAACGGACGACACGAGTGAGTGTGGCGAGTTTGTTTGTGTAGTTGAGGAAGTAGAAAGCCGCTCAGGTGAGATGGGAAACAGAGAAAGCTTCAAAAGAGAGAGGAGGGACTCCAAGAAGAAGCAGGATGGAAAGAAGCCTGAAATACCAGAAGTTTCAGTGACTCAAGCTTCGCCTGTTCCTGCAGAGGGATCCATGTTCATCATGCCGGGGCCTGTACAAACCGGTACTACAGGACAGGTAGACACAGGTAGTGTTGGACTCGGCCCCAGAGACAGACCGGTTGAGGCGGAGTCTCTTTCACCTGAAGGGCCGAATGAAGTAGAACACATTAACGTGGGGACCAGGAGCTCAAAAGGATCCCAGCGGCGAGTTCCCTCCAGGCAGCCGGAGTCATACGAGGAGGATGAAGGGCAGCCGGACACACACAGTCTGTCTGGGAGCGATGGACTCGGCAGCCCTAAAGGCAGTCGTAAACACTTCATCGAGGTCATGATGAACAGCTCCCCCCAGCTGAGGCGGAGCATGGTGATACGCAACTCGGTGTACCTGTCCTACGACGGCGGCGACTCGGCTTCCCTGGTCTCCTCCGACCTGGACGACGACAGGACCTCCGTCACTCTGGACCCGCTGGAACACGAGTGGATGATGTGCGCCTCGGACGGGGAGTGGGGCAGCTTGTGCCCCCTCCTCGCCACAGAGCCGAGCCTCGTCCTGAGGAAGGACTTCGTCACCGGTTTCACCTGCCTGCACTGGGCGGCCAAGCGAGGCCAACCCGAGCTGATGGCGCTGCTCATCAACTTTGCCAAACAGCACGACGTCCCCATCAGCGCCGACGTCCGATCCAACAGCGGCTACACGCCGCTGCACGTGGCTGCCATGCACAACCACATGGAGGTGGTGAAGCTCCTGGTGGGGGCCTACGACGCCGATGTGGAGATCCGAGACTACAGCGGGAGGAAGGCCTGCCAGTACCTCACCGACAACGTGAGCGTGGACATGCGGGACATAATAGGAGCGTACGAGCGTTCTGACTCAAAGAACGCAGACCGCAGGGAAGGAGGCCGCTGGAGGTTCTCCAAGGCTCTCCAGTCCAACCTGAAGCCCCTCAGACTCCTCAACAACGACCGGGACTCCGTGGACGGCGAGGTTCCACCCAGAGAGAAAGTCCTCAGGAGGAAGTCCTCACTCAGCAGGATGAAGCCCAAACTGCAGAAGCTGCGCTTCAGGACGTCGCAGATTGTCCACAGCACCACGTTCCGAGACACGGAGGAGGGGGAGGGGTCCGGGAGAGGTTCCTTTAAGTCCAGACCCAAGACACATTTCTTTGGGTGAGATCAGTACTGACACAGGACAGGAAACGGTTTACAGGGATGTCAACGGTACAAGCATACAATGATGTACACCGATATACTGAAAAAAACATTTGTTTAACCTCAGCTCTGAGTTTTACCCCGTATGACTTCGGTCCACTCACTACATTTAACCCTTAAAGTGTTTGAGGTCACAACAAAGTGACAGACCTCCTCTGGACATACCTGGAGCGGGCTGAATCCAAGAAAGTGGACGTTTACAAATGGTTTACTTAACAGGAATATACTGTATTTCCACTGATGGTTTGTAAGGAATCGGCGTCTGTTATTATGCCATCTACAGTGAGGCGCTTTCCTTTTCTGCGTACCGCAGTAAATAACGTCGTTTTCTGGACCTACAATGGCACCTTTGATCTATTTTGTTACATCTTTGCACATTTGAACAAAAACAGCTCTTAGATTTTTATTTGCACGTTATAATAAGTTCCATGACACAAACCTTTATGTTAAAGGAATGGTAAATATTTCCTCTGGTTACTTGGACTGGGTTAAGGGGCCATTAAGGTTGTGCATGTTTGATGTTCTTACTCTGATTAAATCAATAAAACTGCATTATTGCATATTCATAAAGGCTTGTGTCTGATTTGACTGTTTTTACAGGACATCCAGTGGTCCCTGAAGGGGTCCCCAGCAACTCTTTTCCCAATTAGAAATAATCAACAGTTTAACTATTCTTCACGTTCTTCCTGAAGTTTTAGCTTTTTTTTAAATAAAAATGAATTCAAACGAAGCAATTTGTAAATTAGTGTTTATTAACATTGTTAATCGGTGGAACATCTTAATCTGTTAATATAACTAAACAGGCTCACATGACTATAAATGAATACAATCTGGAAAGAAAGGCATAATTCACAGTGATCATGGTAAACCATTTGTGCGCAGTATCATCAGTTTTTGATGCTAAAACACTGAAATGTATCCAGAACATTAAAACAGAAGAGTTCCGGCCCAGGATATCATAAACGTAAATATATGAAAATTAATTTTTATACTTACTTTACTTTTGGACAACACCATGATCCAGGACGACAATTTACATTTATGTAATCTTTAAAAGCGTATCACATATTTCATTTAAAAAGCAATTTGCAAGAATTTGCTAAAACAGCTGGTCACTGTAGTTTTTATGACACTCAAATATAATATAATTATAAGATGTAAGCCACAGGCTCTAGCTGTATTACACATCTTGGATCATCAGCTAAATAGTATGAAGCTATTAGCATGTGGGGACTCTTATGTGAAATTATATTGCAATGATTCAATATATGAATGTAAAAATTCATTTTCATTAAGGCAAAAAAAAAAAAAAGAAGTGCACTTTGTGGTATACAAATGGAATATCTATACCCTAAAACTGAATCCACTTAAAAGGCCGGTGTGTAGGATCTGGTTGCAGATTGCAACTGGAACTTCTACCGTGTTTCCTTTCAGCAATAACATATGGTACATTCAATAATTCATTATTTTTGGCATAGAGATAAATTAAAATGTATGAAAACTCACTTTTCAGTAGACTCGAGGTTTAAATGAAGTTAGTCCCAGTGATTGAATACAACTTACAAACTCACATTAAATCACAAATATGTAAAATCATCTGGAGGCTTAAATAGGCACCAATAAGGCATTTAGGAATCTCATGTGTCAGCAAAGCTGCTCCATATGGACGCATGGTAAGATATTAACATATATCAAAGTGTGGTTCAGTCTCTATAAACATAAGAGCAGAGAGTGACAACTGTTATGTTAATAAAAAACAAAACATATAGGAGTTAGTCATACACTGAATACAGCACATCAGGTCATGTCATTTCAGTTATATTGATATCATTTCTTTTACATTATTAAAAGGCACCTACAAGCTACTCCGTCACCTACAGAATGACATTCCCATATAAATAGACTGTGTTCTGGTTTTGAGAGAAATATGCTTTCTTCTGAATAACGGTTGCATTTTTAAACACGTGGTTAACGTCGTGAATTGAAACTAAAAATAACAAAACTTCTTGGTTATGTTGAGTAAAAACGTCATAGTTTGGCTTAAAATACGTACGTTTGTTACGTTAAGTTGCAGGCATAAATTAAAATGATGCCTTTTGGTTTCACGGACAGCAGTGTCCTGCGTTGACCTCGCTCAGACAAATACGTCAAAGTCAAACAGAATCCAGGGATTTTTTTCCCCTCAAAATGTATTTGAAAATGCAGTTTTGTCGTATGGAATGTTATTTGTATTTTTATTAAAAGGGAAGTCATTTTAGTGGCCTGGGGACTATTGCTCAACTTGATGAATATCGTGTATAACTGACATCACCAAACATCCAACTGCATTAGCCGTTAGCATAGTCGCTCAACATGGTGTAGATACAAGTGGTAGATTGGAACCTAAAAGTATTCTCATTGGATGATTTTTGGCGCTTTGTGATGCAAGCTGTAGCTCTAAAACCATCTGTGTCAGCAGATGTGGACGGCCAGGAAGTCTAGATGTTTGAGTGTTGGGAGGCTGTATGAAGTCAGGCAGGAGTAACTCTGGAGGATGTGGAACTACCCCTGAAGGCCCACCAGCTCACAGCTCTTCTTCCACAGCTCGGCTTGTAGCTCGGAGTCGTAGGAGCTGTCGGAGGACTGGGTCTTGTGGCTGTTGTACAGGTAACAGGCCCCCACCCCCTCCATCTCAGAGGCAGCCGCAGCATAGATGGATATGGACGCTCCCTCTGCTGGAGTCTGAGAGGAGCATGCAAGCGAAACCATGGAAGTTTAGTTCCTAAGAAGCAGACCTAATACTGGCAGAGCTTGGCCTCATGCGAGAACAATCCAATTGGGACGTAGGTCAGCAACACACTGATCTGGCCACTAACGTTCCCAGAGCTAGACGAGACTGTGAAGACGTACCCTGAACAGTAGCTTGGCCACGGGTTTCTTCAGCGCCTGCGCGAGGCTCCACAGGTTGTCGTACAGCGCCGTGTCCACCATGCCGGGGTCCACGGCGTTGACGGTCACCGGGAAGCCGCCGGCCGTAAGCTGCTCCTGCAGGTAGTAGGTGAAGAGGACCAGAGCCAGTTTGCTTTGGGAATAAGCACCGTGGGAACTGTAGCAGATCCTAGAGAGGGGGAGAGGGTCAGCTTCACATACTGAGCTCCAACAGTGGTTATGGTTCGGAGCTGTAGGTTGACTATGTTGGTTTGAAGGCTCATTGTTGATCTTGAAGAAGAGATACAACAATGCACCCTTTAAAACAATTATATCTAAAAGCTAGACACAAGTACAGGTTTGCTGCTGTATTAACCGGGTTAGGGTAGCTCTCTTCAAAGCGGGGAGGTTTGCAACAAATTTCAAGTTCCTTTCACAGAAAAAGCTGTTTGAGCAAAAGACGTTTTGCAGAATGGAACCTTACAGTTCCCACTTGAAGCTGCTCTGGTGGATTTGCTGCAGCTCTGTAATCTCTTCAAGTATTTGCAGAACGGCTAAGGAGTTGAGGACCGAGTCCATTTAGACTCAAGCTTCACATAATGAAAATCAATAAAGTTTACAAAACTTTGAATTCTTGTATTTACTTAAAAGTGGTACTGATGGTACCATATTGTCCAAGATTTCCAATTGTTAAGACACTCTATAGATTTAATTACAGGCTGGTTGGCCTGAGACCAGGCAGCCAACAATTATAATATTCTAGAATTTAGACACAGCAAGGCACAGTCAGATGGCAAGCATTGTAAAACAGCCAAGGCTAGCCTTAATCTTCTTTGCATGACTTAAAATGTATCTGAGACTCTAAAATAATCCTTAATCGCTTGTGGAAAAAAAAAGCAGACTTGTTGTAAACAGTTTACATGAAAGTCCAGATAAATAACACCAAGGTGAACCGTAGCCGGGCTAGCAGCTCCATGGGGCTAAATGCTAACGTCAGCCTCGTGCTCACAATGACATATGAACAAATGTTCACTGTCATAGTTTGGTGCGTTAGCGTCTTCTGCTTTTGGTTGTTCCCGTCAAACTCCACACAGACAGGTCCTGACCGGGGATCGAACCCAGTACCTTCATGCTTTGAGGCGACAGTGCACCACGCCGGTGTGTTAGCATGCTACCATCTACTAATCAGCAGTAAACAAGACTGGAAAACTAGAGGATCACTAAAATCATCAGTAGGACTCATATTGTGATGCGAGAATTTGTGTTAAATTCTAAATCTCTTGTAAATATCTTTTATTATTATTATATTTTTATATAAATATTTTATATTATATATAATTATATTTATTTATATATATAAAATATTTTATATATAATTATATTATATTATTATATGTAAAATAATAATAATTATTATTGCCCCGCACCAATCACCACGTCCAATTCCTTGTATGTGCAAACATACTTGGCAATAAACCGTTTTTTGATTCCGATTTCAACCACGTAACGCCCACCCTCCTGGTAAACACCGTTGGCTCCGTTTGCACCGTTAGCAGCAAGCCGCCGGTTCAGCCAACGCCATCTTTAGAGCTGCGTGGAGGCAATTTTTCATACTTCTGCTCGGAATCTGGAATTCAGCACCCTCAGAATCATCAGGCGCAGCCGTATACCGGTGAAACTCTCACCTCCTGTTTAAGTCATCCATGTGCACGACGCCCGCGTAGTGTGTAGCGGAGGACATGTTGATGATTCTGGAGCAGCAGCCCTGTCGGCCCGACCTCTTCAGCGTGCCCAGCAGCAGGTTGGTCAGCAGAAAGTGGCCGAGGTAGTTGAGCGTGAAGTGGAACTCGAAGCCGTCCTCCGTCTGTCTCTCAGGAACCATCATGGTTCCAGCTGCACGGACAGAGATACGCTCTTAGTGAACGCAGCGTGTCGGTGCGCATGACCTTCTCTTTCACGCATTTACCGCAGCTTACCGTTGTTAACCAGAACATGGAGCGGGAGGCCTCGGTCTTTGAACGCCTGAGCAAACTGCCGCACTGATTTGAGCGAGGTCAGGTCCAAGAAGACAAACTCCACTGTTGAACAGGAAAAAAAAGCCACGTTAGCATTTGGTTTTACTTGGGGCAGCGGAACAAGCTGGGATCACAATACTGAGATATTCTTAAATCGATAAAGTAGTTTTAGCAATCAAAATGCTCCCGATCTTGTATTATGCACCCTTAGATGAAAGTACAGAAGTATGGAGCACAAAACAGCGTCACGTCTCTACCGTTTCATTGAATTTCATTTACAAAAACTGGATTTGGCGTCTTCAAATCAAAACCCTCATCTTCAATCAATCATTGAACGTGGGCTTGGAGACCAAACCACAGAGCTGAAAGAGACTGAAGAGCTTTCACATTACATCCATTGGTAATACAAAGCATATTGGTGCACAGGGGACAATTCAGGGGAAAACTGGAAATGAAAAAGAATATAAACTAGAATGTGTTCCCCCTAAATCCTGGTTTTAGTTCTTAGCAGCTTCACGCACGTCATCATTTTAGAATGTGAAGAGGTTACTGCGTTGACTTTTTGTCATAGACGTCTACGTATTAATGTTGCAGAGATATCTACCGATATGAGAATGCTAACCAGTTAGCCCTGTCCTACCACAACAGTGATGGCGAGTCATCGTAGCGTCCAGTATGCTGTCCAACATAAAAGGGCTTAGACTTAAATTCATTAAAATGATAGTATGATGAAGAAAGTTATTAAAAAGTCATAGTATAATTATGTCTACAATATATTAACCATGTAGTCTACTGACATAACTAATCATTTCAGATAAGATGTGAGCTATATCATATGAGGAAGGTGTGCCGAAATATGTCTTTCATATTCAACTTTTTTTGAGTGGAATATAAAAGCTAATATTGATTATGAATATCAAAAAAAAGGATTGGAATCTTTTTCAGAGATGACAAATATTGTGTGGCTAATTCAAATATTAAAAAAAAATAATAATAATTCAGACGACAAATGACTTCATACAGCCAAAGTCTTAGCTTCTGTGCGTGTATATGTCAAGACAGAACATCTTTGGCAGCTTTGGTTTGAAGGCTCCTCTACTCTTCCGGCTCACATTCTACAACAGACTATTTCAAGAGTTTCCTTTTGTCTTAAATGACAGATGTGACCAGAGACGGAGATGATTACCTTTCCCCTCGACGCCTTCCTCTTGAATCCTGCCGACGGCCGCCGCTCCCTCCTCCCTCTCGTTCCCAGCTGGAGATGATGGAGATCAGAGAGACTTGGTGGGCGGATGTCCAGCAGATATCTACTGCAACTCAACCGGACTGGCTAAAGCTCACGTCGCTACTAATCATTCATTCTTTCTGAAGACGATTAGCTGTCATGTAGCTGTATTTATTCAACATTTTGACCCAACGTCACATGACTGAAATGTAAAAAAGGTGGCCGATCCTGGAGGATCTTTCACACTCCTAGTATTTAGAATAATCCACCCTACCTATGACAACATGCATGCCAAGGCGTGCCAGGTGCCTCGCTGTCTCATAACCCATTCCTCTGGTGCCCCCCGTCACAACGGCAACCCTTCCATTCTGCTTGGGCAAGACTGTGTAGGAGAGAGCGGATCACATGACAACATTATCCAATCCTTCATTTGCAGATTTTTTTATTTTTAGGAATCAATATGATTCAATGTTTGCGTGAATAACATCACTAATTACTAATCTGTAATTACTCAAGAATCAATTAATATAATAAAAAATACGTTGCCCCTCTGAAAGATGAAAATGTCATAAAAATGCACCAATGTTGCAATAAAAACAAAAAAGGAAAGTCAAACAGTAAAATGATGAAGACAAAAATCTTTACTTTCATAAATTGCTTTTACATCAAGACATAAAAAAAACAAAAACTCATCCAGTGTTAATGCTGAAATATCCATATACATTTGGTTTTCACAAAAAAAATACTAAAGTGGATTCATAGAGCTTAATCTTTTAAAAGATTTCTAAAATTCTTTAGGCGTTCTAGAGATCTACTGTGCAGATTGACAAAAAGATGATGAAGGAAAAATGTGACGATAACTGTAGCAGTTTAAGGATTTCCTCTGATTTATGCGATGGCAAAATAAAATTAAAAAAGTGAGTTGTATAGCTTTATAGGCTTTAAGAAACTCCTTCCAGTTTGAAGTTTTTAACGTTTTTTCCCTGAGATGAGAAGATTCTAAGTTCTCTAGAATTCCTTTTAAAATGACTGGGTAAGACAGTACAAGTAAAAACTCTAAGAAAGGTAATTACTGGTATAACAGTTCCATTACAAGGAATGAAGTCATCACAATTCTTTGCTCATTTTAAGCACAGTCACTCAAGAGGCTCTCCTAAACGTTGTCCAAATCCCCCTCGCAGGGTTCAGGCTCATAGTAGCTTCTCGAGTTCTCGTACAAGAAGATCTGCTGATCCACCAAAGCCGGAGCGATGCGGTTCCTTTTCCCGCACAGAGCGGTCCCAGAGGAGCCGAACAGCCGGTGACACGGCACACTGGTGGCAGGAACACACCAGTACTTCTGGAGCACCTTAGGGAGGGCGGGGAACAAGGGCGCGTGACTCGACCACCAGAATAAAGGGTCTTCATTCAGACCCAGGACTCTTTGGGCTTTGTAGTTGCTCAGCTCCTCCAACACCTGTGCATGCAGCTCCTCCTGGCTCTGGTCCGTATCGAACTGACAAAATATGGCAGCCAAAGGGTTGTCTTGGGTTGAACTCCTGGCAGATTCTTTTAGAGGCTTTTTGCTCGGTGGCTCATCAGATTCCAAGGAGAAGTCATCGAGGCATGGTCGCTCTGCATTCTGCTTCTCCAGGATCGCTTTCGCCTCCTCTATGATGGTACTCTCAACTTTGGAGCGCTCCTGAGTGGACAGAAAGGGCAACTTCTTGTACCGAGGGTCCAAAAATGTAGCAACGTTGAGGAACGTCGAAATTTCTTGCGACGGCGGCGTATCCTGCGAATAGGTGCTCGATAGGACCTTTGAGATGATCTCTTTGGTCATGCTGATCTCTTTGAGGTCCCCGTCCTTGATCTTCAGGGTGGTGTTCAGCAGCATATGAAGCACGGGCCGAACCATGCTGATGGTTGGGTACCTACAAGAAGTGATCATGTTCGCCACAACTTTAAAAGGCTGAAGGATTTCAATCAAGCCATCCAACAAAGCCCAGTGATTGCCTTCAAAGCTGAAGTGATGACTGCTGGAACTCTCTCTAAGTGTCGCAGTTATAGCAATATGTTGCTCCTCCAGTCTCTGAAACATCGCCAACGTGGCCAACCAAGACCTGGGCCTGTCTGCGATGAGTGCACACTGCGGGAGGCCGTGCTGCTTCTGTTTCTCCTTCAGCAGAAACAGCGTCGGTTCCTGAAAATGGTCGACCAGTTTTCGGCAACATCCCAAAAAGCTGTCGACTCGCGGCAGCTGGAAGGCTTCGTCCACCGCGCGGTTGACGGTGTGTCCGAGACAAGGCATTTCCACGGACAGCTCCAGGAGCGAGCACGCTTTGACGACGTCCACTGAACCGTTTGTGGTGGCACCGCTGACTTTGTGAGTTATCCCCCACTCAACGAACGCCTCGTACATCGCTCTGGTGATGTTCTCCGCCGTGTTGTCCTCTTGCACTTCGAAGGTTTTAAGACACCTGTTGATCATAGAGAAGCCCATAGTACTATTGTAGTTAACGGAATGCATAGAGAGCGAAATGTAGGTCCTCTTCTGGGTTTGGCTTTGCCAAAGGTCAGTGGTCACGCCACAGTTCACAACCCCAGCAAGCTCGCAGAAGACCAGGTCCCGGGTACGGCAGTACATCTGAGGGAGCATTTTGACGGCCACGTCACTTTTGCTCGGTAGAGCGTACCCGGGATCGACAGTACTCATCAAGGTCTTGAAAGTAGGCTCTTCAACTACAGATACAGGGTACAGCCCCTCACAGATGAAGTTGATGACGGCTATCGTTAGATCATTGTGTCGCCTGTTTTCATCATCTACACTCTGCCTCAGGTTCGTGTCCTGGGACTGTTGCTGAACAGGTAGAAGCGAAGGCTCGGTCTTTATCCTGGAGAACGCCGTGGCAAACGCCTCGCGCATCTGATCCGTGTTGCTCCTCACATACGCGTTGAATTCGACGGGGTGGTTCTTCTCAAGGTGGTACATAAGATTGGAGGTGTTTCCGGAGTAAGCGATTTGACTCATACATACGCGACAGTATATCCGCTTCCAGTGCAATATGAAGCCATTCGCATCCGTGTCAAAGCCAAAGTATTTCCAGACTTTGCTTTTTGCCCGCGGGTGTGCCACCAGTTTGGGGGCAGAGCATGAAGGTCCTGAACTTTTACCCTCCATCGGTTCCTTTGGTGAGCAATCCCACTTGGATTCCTTCACTTATTGAGCACCTAACAAGAATAGTGAAATACACATTTGAAGGATGTGGTTAAAAAACATCGCTGAGATGGGATTTTGAAAAATCAGTCGGCAACAAACTAGATCACAGTGAAAAATCATGAACAGTTCTGCAATACATTCTACCTTTATGAAGTTTATAAAGTTCCGTTTTTATTCAGAGGTAATCAATTGTAATACAATAGTAATTATAGTGCCGTTTCTAATTGTTTTTACACCATTTGTTGAACATTATAACCATCATGAAGGGAGGATTTCTTGCAGGACTGTGGTATTAGACTGCACACGCTTTAGCTAGGTGTACCTAATAAACTGGCAACAGTCAAATGGTGTTTTAATAAGAGCTCTCTCGACCACATTTTTCAACAAGCTTGGCACATTTTAAGTGTATTAGCCCGTTATTAGTTCATTGTAATTAAAACGTGATTCAACACCAGTTTTCTGCTGAAAGAATTTCATTCATCACATGTAGAAATTAAGCATTTGGTCACCACTTGTGGGCATTAAAACACAGGCCTCGGTGCAACCAAAGAACCTTCTACATTTCAGAAATCGGGTGAAAACTGATTCACTCGAGTACATACATACACAGATTAAGGGCGCATTTCAAAAACGCACTGATGTCCAAACCAACAAAATAAAGAAAGGAAAAAAAATTATTTATAAAAAGAGGGCAGCTGCAAAACTGGAATTTTTGCAAAAAAAAAAAAAATCACGAGCCAGTCAGGCTTTACCTTTTAGTCACGGTGTGGGAAATTCCATACAAATAACGAGAATTTAGGAAATCCTCTTATTAGCTGATCAATAGCCTGCATTCTCTGAGAGATTAGAAGTGTGTAAACCTCTGGAGACACAATCCTCTCTTTGTCTTACTCTAATAAACTAAACTAGTATTTGTCACATGCAAAGGGCTGATGTAGTACCTCGCAGTGGAACACAGCGCTGCTTTCAACATCAGTTGGAGTAGTTTGGGTGTGTGCATACAAGAGCTATATTCATAATCAGAAAATATACATTCTATTAATAACCACACTCAATGAGGGTAAATATATCTTCATAGTAGGCTCCAAATACTATTCTGTTATGTCTCATAGCACCCAATAATGTAATAATCTCCTAAAATATGTCACACAATTTGCACTTATTATTGAAAATGGAATAAAACCCAATATTGTGATAACTTAAAAAGACGATATGACATCAGTGTTAAATATTGTTGTTTTTCAGTGAACTACCATGACACTAAGAGTATTATACATTTTGAATACCTTTGTATTACTTTAAATCGGTAAAATGATATTTCAGTATCATTCCGGCATTTTATTACATTGTTGGTCTAATTTATTACGCGGTTGGGTTTAATAATTATTTTTTTTTTTGCAAATTTGACTACATTTTGAGGTTTCATAGGTTTCAAGTATTAATGAGCGCGCTCACATTAATACTTCATAGAACAGGCCACAGAATGCATTTGAATACAGCTTAAAAAAAAAACCAAAATAAAACGGCAATTATCTACAGATACAATATTAGACTATTGTTTATAAGACTTTTAATATATAAATTAAAATATGAACATGCCAAACTCGGTTAGAAACATCCACAATTTACATAATCCCACAGTCCCTCCGGCAGCATGTCTGTTCACTACAGTCGCGTTATTTAGATTTGATTCATCAATATGTATGTTGTTGGAAGATTATAATAGACTAACGCTATATCATACCGATCATATATATGTAAACAGTCCCATTTCTAACGGAGTTCCGCATGGAAACGGCACATGCTGTGCATGCCGGGAGATTATAACTTCAAATAGCATTCGCAAAATAACATATACATTGATTTTTACCTGGTAGCGTGAAAGCTCTGTTGAACATCTGATAGAAGAGAACTTTCATTCCGCAGAGGTACAGCCTGAGGAGAGGCAGCAGCACGGACTGCAGCCACATTATGCTTCCGTACCGGGACAGCTTCCGAGTTCGTCTGTGCTTCACGTTAAAGTGTCCGACTCGCAGCCTGCGAGGGATTTATCCGTCCGTGGTTCCGCCTCCAAGAAAAAATGGCGTCACATGACGGGAAGATTGGTTCAGATGTACTGATAAGACAAGAAAGCGTACTTTTAGGACTCTGTCTTCGTCCTACTACATTTCATGAATGCATTGTGTTGTATTGTAATGTAGGCTTAACGTTGTGGTCGAAACCACCACAAATTCATTTCACACATTCTTTCGTGGGAACATCACAAACTGTAAAACATTTGTATTAGTATTTACTAGTATTTACTACTATTTAGTATTTTACTTGTAAAATAAATACTGTATAAAAGATTCTAATGGTTTTTTTTAATGTTTTTTACTGTTTTTTTTACTGTTTTACTTTTTTTACTATATATAAAAAACAATCTGTTCTGCTAAACAGAACAGATTGTTCAAACAAAGTTTCGTTGTATAACGTGCAATGACAAATAAAGAAAACAAGCTGTTTTTTGATTAACAACCTCTTTTATACAGTCCAGCACCTTATTTACATTAATAGTAGAAAAAATCTCATTGTGAATCAATTTATTTTGGTTGTGAATTAGAAAAGGGTCGACGGGCTGCTCACATCCGTACTAGAGGAACGCACAGACAGGACATAACAGAAAACAGGACCAAACAGGACCATCAATATTCCATCAACCAACAGCTGTAGCCTCCTGTCTTTTTTTACAACACCGAAGTCCAAACCAACCCCACCTGACCATTGTTTCTACCCTCATATTAATTATCTGGATTTTTCTTGTTGTATCGCTTCACTGAACTAATCAATTATGTTTTCTGTAACGCAAACGTCTAAAACCTGATAAATTCTGAATAAAGTTTCAGACATGGAAATATGTATATATATATATATGTATATACATATATACATATATATATGTATATATATACACACATACTGTATATAGTCTTTGAATAATAGCACCTACAGTTTTGGTATTATTCACCAAATACTCTGTTCACTCTGTATCCTCATACTCTGTATGAGGATACAGAGTGAACATTCTTCCTCGATCTCCTCCTAATGTAATTTGTGTATTGCAGATTTTCACTGGAGGATAACAGTCGTGTTGTTTTGCAGTACTGTTGGATATGAGGATATCTAATGAATAGGATACCAATGAATGCTGCCCCCGCGACCCGATCCCGGATAAGCGGTTGAAGATGAGAGATGAGATTTGTCATGGCGATAGAGTAAGGCCATTTTACGCTTGACATTTGGGACCAGAAACCATCGTCTCTTTACTAATAATACGCCTGTGATTTTTTTTTTACCCACAGTCATTTAGCAGACGCTTTTATCCAAACTTACAATTCAGTATCTATCTACACACCGTAGGCATGGCTACGGGAGCAATTTTGGGGTTAAGTGTCTTGCTCAAGGACACATTGACATGAGACTAGCGGAGCCAGAGATCGAACCGCCGATCCTCTGATTGAAGAATGGCCCTGCGCTTCACTTAGCCACGGTCAACGCCGTCACAAATTGCTGAAAAAAAAAGGGACTTCTAGACAGCAGTGTACTGTTCTTTATATAAACAGTTAAATACCATTGAATATACCACATGTTGATGCCTTGGGAGGAAAAAAAGTATCAACAGCAAGCTACTGTCCAATCTTGCATATACTGCAGTATTTTTTTACCGTTCATAACTCATCATAAAGAAATTAGAAAAATAGTCGTTAAATATCATGGACCCTGATTATATTCAAGATGGGTTTACTTAACAAGCGAGTTCACATGCTATCAAAGTTAGCTTTACCCAGTTTTGTCGTTTTGTGTTGAATTGTCAGTGTATTAACTGATTTAAATTTTTTTTTAAAGCTAACTTTAGCCGAGAGGATCAAATTTGATATTATCTTTCTTTCGAACCACGTTACCAATGTGTCGAGTTATTTGATTTTCGGAGCCACAGGATTGAATTTCTCAGCAATCAAATCAACAAGCTGAGATAAGTTAACATAAAGGCTGTTAACTTAATTCTGATATAATTGATGTTAACATCAAAGGTCCGGCATATATGTATATACAGTTGTGGTCAAAAGTTTACATACACTTGTAAAGAACATAATGTCATGGCTCTCTTGAGTTTCCAGTTATTTCTACAACTCTGATTTTTCTCTGATAGAGTGATTGGAACAGATACTTCTTTGTCACAAAAAACATTCATGAAGTTTGGTTCTTTCATGACTTTATTATGGGTTAACAGAAAAAGTGACAAAATCTGCTGGGTCAAAAATATACATACAGCAACATGAATTAGCAATTTTGGTGACTTAGAAAGTTGTGTCAATGAAATGAGCTTCATAGCATGGCCTCTTAACTTCTTGTGAGTGATTATGAGTGACTACAGCCGGTGACTTCTCTGAGGCCATTTAAATAGGGCTCATTGGATACAAACGCCCACAAACGCTACAATGGGAAGTCAAAGGAGCTCAGCATGGATCTGAAAAAGCGAATCATTGACTTGAACAAGTCAGGAAAGTCACTTGGAGCCATTTCAAAGCAGCTGCAGGTCCCAAGAGCAACAGTGCAAACAATTGTTTGTGTATAAAGTATAAAGTATAAAGTGCATGGCACTGTTTTGTCACTGCCACGATCAGGAAGAAAACGCAAGCTATCACCTGCTGCTGAGAGAAAATTGGTCAGTTGGGTGAAGAGTCAACCGAGAACCACCAAAAAGCAGATCTGCCAAGAATTAGAAGCTGCTGGAACACAGGTGTCAGTGTCCACAGTCAAGCGTGTTTTGCATCTCCATGGACTGAGAGGCTGCCATGCAAGAAGGAAGCCCTCGCTCCAAAAGCGGCACCTTAAGGCTTGACTGAAGTTTGCTGCTGATCACATGGACAAAGATAAGACCTTCTGGAGGAAAGTTCTGTGGTCAGACGAAACAAAAATCGAGCTGTTTGGCCACAATGCCCAGCAATATGTTTGGAGGAGAAAAGGTGAGGCCTTTAACCCCAAGAACACCATGCCTACCGTCAAGCACGGTGGTGGTAGTATTATGCTGTGGGGCTGTTTTGCTGCCAATGGAACTGGTGCTTTACAGAGAGTAAATGGGATAATGGAGAAGGAGGATTACCTTCAAATTCTTCAAGATAACCTAAAATCATCAGCCCGAAGGTTGGGTCTTGGGCGCAGTTGGGTGTTCCAACAGGACAATGACCCCAAACGCACATCAAAAGTGGTAATGGAATGGCTAAATCAGGCTAGAATTAGGGTTTTAGAATGGCCTTCCCAAAGTCCTGACTTAAATCCCATTGAGAACATGTGGACAATGCTGAAGAAACAAGTCCATGTCAGAAAGCCATCAGATTTAACTGAACTGCACCAATTCTGTCAAGAGGAGTGGTCAAAGATTCAACGAGAAGCTTGCCAGAAGCTTGTGGATGGCTACCAAAAGCGCCTAATTGAAGTGAAAATGGCCAAGGGACATGTAACCAAATATTAGCACTGCTGTATGTATATTTTTGACCCAGCAGATTTGATCACTTTTTCTGTTAACCCATAATAAAGTCATGAAAGAACCAAACTTCATGAATGTTTTTTGTGACAAAGAAGTATCTGTTCCAATCACTCTATCAGAGAAAAATCAGAGTTGTAGAAATAACGGGGAAACTCAAGAGAGCCATGACATTATGTTCTTTACAAGTGTATGTAAACTTTTGACCACAACTGTATATATATATGTATATATGTAGAAATATGTCTCAGCATGACAGATGATGTCAACATGGATAGCTACTGCTAGTGTTTATAGAAACAGTCTGCAAGCTTCTGTCCTAAAATAACACCACATCTACAAAGAATTAGGACAAACCATAATTTCATTAAGTTCAGTGGTGATGGGAATCCTGCAGCTCATCACCAGGAAGATATGTGATGCAATATATGTGATTGAATATAAGGCAATACTGTAAGCAAGGCAATATATTATAAAGAACACACCGCCATATGCACAACATCTGATTACACGTTTTTATGCAATCTGAACACTGCATTCATCACACATATTTTCATTTAAACAATTCAAAATCTTTTTTCTTTTTTAAATCAATATTACTAAACAAGTGTAATTATCTTAGATGGTCGCTAACAAAGAGAATACATGACGAGTCTCTGCCTGTCATCATTTCCAACGATGGCAGAGATGACACATTAAGATCATAACTCACATCTTTGACCTCCCTCTGTTCCATAAGCTTTCAGCCACATATATTTGCCATATATGTGGCATAAAATTACTTCTGAAAATATTGCTACTATTAATTGTGTCTAGACTCATTTAAACTCTAGATCAGAAACCAGCAGGAGATTCACCTCGTGCAGTCAATTGGATGTAAACAGTGTCAACTTCAATGTTAAAAAGGGCTTTAATTTAATAACCATCCAAGATGATCATCCATAGATAAATCCTAATCCGCTCCCTTGTCCTCTACCTGACTGCAGCTCAGTTGGTGCAACATGTTGAATATCAATCAGAGCACACTCCCGACCGCGGTTAAATAACCAAAGAGGCGGGTCACCTGAAGGTGCGCGCGGTGGTCAGGGTCACCCCGCTCTCCCCGGGCTCCTGGGTGTCCTTCAGTAAGTCCATGTCCGTCAGATGCCGTGGTCGCAGTCCACGTCCCGGCAGATGTACCACAGGATCACGTAGAGGATGAGCAGGATGGCGAAGATGAAGAGAGCCACCAGGATCGCCTTGCACACGGGAGAGATGAGGGACTGCATGTCGGGAGGGGGGGGGGGGGGGATCCTCCGCGTCTGCACGCGCCTGCAGGTGTCGGGGAGGCTGCGGACACGCGCGCACACGGCGGGGGAAGTCCGTCTGGCGTCTGCAGAGGAGTTGGGGGGTCTTCCGCAATTTAATAACTGAGTGAAAAAAAATCCACGTTAGGATGAAAAAAACAATATTATAAAAGCTGTCCTCAACTCCAGGTTATGGGGTTTGGGGTTTATTGGCACCATGTGTTTGATATAGTTCTATATTCTCAAAAAATATAGATTTTAAAGAAAAAGACAGAGGAGCTATCAAATATGTGAAATACAGGCTACAACCTTTCATTTCTGAAAAATCAGTGCTGCCCAAAATCACATATGAATACGAAGTATTCAGTAATTTATTATTATTAAGTATTGGAAAAGTGAGCTGAGGTTTATACCAGGTTGTTATATGAATTAATAAAACATGTTTGTTCTTAGAAATAAAGAATGAACAGATAAACTGGAACTGCATGCACATTATGATGATGATGATGAATCATAACACATTTCACAGGCGGTGTAAAGTGACCACAGGGAGGCTCCTCGTTCCGTGAATGACAGAAGTCCTTCGAACCACTAATTGTTCTGTTTGTTTCTAACTAATCTGTTTTCCTCAGGTTCCTTAAGAAGAGTCTTTTGCAATGCATCTTTCGTAAGGTCCCCACACCCAGTCCGCTCTTTTAAAAAGGGTAGGAGTCCGGTGTGCAGGTACAGCTCGTCTACGGGAGAGACACAGTGAACATGAAGTCTGCTGCTTTGAGGGTCGCTCTCCTTCTACTTCTGGTGACTGGAACAGTGACTGCAGAAGGTAAGAAGCGTCAGTTAAGAGAGCTAAGCTGTGGGGTTCCACATCAATACTTGTACTCGTGTTCTGAGGTGTTTTCTATGCTTGTTTGATCTTTAAAGCACATGTCAGGAGTTTGAATTAAAGTCCATCATTGAATTCTTTATGAAGAAGGCCGGAATCGACCGAGACGCTCCAATATTTCCTTTCATTTTTATTTCAAAAACCAGCTGGTCACTGTTGCTTCTAACAAACATGGGAGGAATTTTGTTGGGGACTATTTTCAGCAGCGGATTAATCCACATTTGCTAACACTGAGCACATGTCGTCTGGGCCGCTGGTCCAGGCGGAGGCCACACCGACACACACCCCAAGTGAACTCAGTTCATATCACTGGTGCTGCTCATGATAGCCTGACGTGTTCCTCATCTTACAGGATCGGACCTCTCCGAAGCCCACAATGGTGATGGTGAGTGTTCCAAAATCATACAAGTAGATCTTATTAAGGAAACACTCAATGCAGAGAATGGTTATATATGCACGAGTCAGGTCTCTGTCCTAATGAGGCGGAGGACTGGTGGTGGAGGACTGGTGGTGGTGCACCAGCAACCAACAATTGCACCATTTCTGCTGCCGCCCGAGTATTAGACCTGTGGTGTAACTAATCCCGGCACCAACACGCTCTCACAGGGGCCCAAGGCCCAGAGGTTTTATTTATAGACATTTATTTATTTACTCATCCTGCATTTTTTAAGTCTTGTATATTTATTAATGCCACAACTAGAGTGAACATGAGCTTCATGGACCTTTAATTGATTCAGTTTTATAATATATACTTCTTTTTTTTTAAATCAAATATATAATGGAATGACAGTGGATGTTCATACGTTTTGCTTTAGCCCTAACCCTAACCTTTAGTAGTACATTACATTGACTTACTACTAAAACATTAGTATACATTTAGTAGTATATATATATATATATATATATATATATATATATATATATACACACACAGTATATATACTTATAGACACCAGGAGCAGGACTGAGGAGACTTTTTAAAGACACAGCGACATCTAGTGGATTCTTTTAGCCTAACATACCTTCACTGGCCCAGTCAGGTTGAGTCCGGTTCACTCCACCAGCCAGACGTGGACCCCCCAACATGAACACATTAGTAATGACGAAATCACCGCAGACTCATTGCCACACAGACGGCCTGGGGCGGAGTTCATAATCCGGCCTTGTGTCACAATTTTTCTCTAAATCTTTAAATATCTGCATGAAATGAGTTGTTCATGTAGTAATGCTTCATACATCAGTGCTAATACATTCATAAGAAGACCTTTTATGATCTTTCATGTACACTGTAGCCAGGATGGATGTGATAAACTACATAACAAATGCAGTGTTTCTACTTATTGATGTTTCTGTGCTCACAGATCTCCACCCTGAATCAGCGGCTCAGCGACCGAAGCGTTTCGGCGGTGAGACTTCAGACGCACTGGTCACATCTTTTCTATTATGACGAATAGATAGCTCAGAATATTGTCAACGTAATAATTGTTTATCAGCCAAAGTGACTTTATCACTGTATTTTCATGTCTTTCTCAATCAGAACGAATGATGGATTTTTTCGGTCGCAAAGGTGAGTAGTGCAAGCTGACACCAACAGAATGCTCATGTTTGATCAGCACCACATGTGTGCCGGGGTTGGTTGCATTTGTGATTCCATGAAGACCAGATGGGTTGAGTCCCCCTCGGCTCATTAGTTACTTTAGTGGTTCTGTTACAAAGGTTGGTGAAAGTTTAATTTCACGTCATTTTATTTTCTTAACATGTAACATTCTATTTATTTCCCCCTGCCTCTCTATCTTACAGGAGGACCTGCTAACCCCACGCCTGCAGTAGGAGGTGAAACAGCTCACTAATACAAATTATACATAGATTATGAGCAAACACAGTTTTTATTATTCTTCGATTTGACCTTCTGCGTTTGTTTTAGATGGGTTGAACCTGGCTGATGCTCTTCATCCAGGTAATGGGTGTTTTTTAGTAGTTATTGTTGTGTTGTAGGATGAGTGTTTGGCCACTTGGGGGCAGAACAAGCTGTTAACACTACTTTATCTGTCGATCAATAGTTCCCATACATCACAAGCCTGTTGGAGGACGTGAGTACACAAAACGTCCACTTACAATTAATTATGATCATGGAATAATCAAGAAGGCGTTCATCTGTGAATTGTAAAATGTTCTTCATTCCAGTTGACAATGGATTCAATCTGGAAGATGCTCTCCGTTCAGGTAAAGCAGTATTATATTTAGATTTTTTATTATTTGGTATTTTAATATTTTTTTCCTGTTTAATTTGATATTACATACATTAGGTTCTTTTACTTAATATTTCAATTATTATTTGTGTTACACGTTTTCTGAAAAATGTTGTGTTTCAATATGCAAATGAGGCATTCTTTTTGATTAAATATGAGCTAATTTTCCGGAACATAAATTCGAACATTGGGCCGGTTCAAGATCAATTGTTTCATTTTGTTGACATAATGACACAACGCTCTTGTTCCACAGCAGAGACAACTGACCCCAGTGGAGGAAGTGAGTCTAAACATACTGCCATGTTATTACATCATTATTAAAACCATTACATATTTCATTGTGATAACACTGTTTATGACGCTGTATAACTATTATAAGTGATTATAAATGACATCAATAATCATGAAGCACTAGATAACAACTCATAGTCATGTAATATAATAATTTTAAATTGGTGGCGCTATATTAAATATAAGTGTGAAATGACATCATTTTAATAATATATAATAATAGGTATTATGGACTTTGTTGAATATCAATCACCTCTGTTATCATTAGTAATTTCGTATCAAAGAATTACGAAGTTGCAAAATTTGAGAGGGAATAAACAAGACTGCAGTCATCATGTCAGTGAGACGATATTAATTACTTTAACTAAGCCTCACCGACTTCTTGTTAAGAATTTGATATAGTCAAGTATGAACAGAAATTTAACGCTAATTAAGTTGTCTTAGTTTATTAAGATTTAATTTTCACAGCATAAATGCCTTTTGTCCTGCTCTGTGATGTCTTTCCTCGTCTCTCCCCCTTGTGTCACGGTGTGTGTACATCTCACTCGAGTCAGGAAACTTGTCAGAACACCCACATTTGATTGGCTAAACTGTATCACGTGACGCATTGGTCGGTGTGTTTCCTGCACCGCTGAACAAGTGCCGTAAATGCTAGAAAAGCTGCGCCGGTTAAAATAGTAGCGCTCCGTCAAAATGGAATAATTCTCAATTATCTATCAGTTTTAGGTGCTGGGTCCGGATAAAACGGCGTCTAGGTCCGGATCCGGACCGCGGTCCGCCAGTTAGTGACCCCTGACCTATGCGGTTTTGCGGCCCTCGCGGCCCACAGGCGCAAAACTGAAAGATTTTTGCGGACCTCTCGGTGGCGCTCGCGGCCCTATGGTTAAGAATCACTGCTTTAGACCGTTGTAAGTCAGTTATGAAGTATTACATACATAAAGCATTATGAATCATTTTACTATACTTGAGCTGTGTTATAGACAGATAATAAGTCAGTATGCATTAGGCGTCATAGAAAGTGTATAGTGTGTAAAGTATATTTAATAAATGACATCTTTCTGAACCCTTCCTCAGACTGCCAGCGAATTTTGGTTGAAAAACTGAACGAGGTCCTTGAGAATCAAAAGCTGCTGCTGAAGCCGAAGGCTCCCTCTTCTCGCTTCTATAACGGGCGCTAATATGAATGCCAACACTAATCTACTGTATTGTAAATGTGATGACTCAGCGTGCAGCCAGCCGGATGTCTTCCAGAACGTCCGAGCATCATGGAAGCTTCTGGTGGAGGATACTGAAATACGCTTCAATAAAGATCATGAATGGTGAACCTGTGTGTTCGCTCATTTGTATAAGCTTGATATGATTTGGTTATTAACGTGTGTCAATCGTTGCTTCAAAAAGTAAGTACTACGTTACAAGATTCAGAGGCTTTCAGATGATTTGTTGTAATAAATAAGTAGGACCAACCACAGTGTTACAATCAGATGACTGTAAGAGAAAAATAATTTAATCAAAGGCGTATTTAAGGGCTGAGGGGAGCAATACAATGAATAAAGCAAAGGTATCTACAATACTCTACATATGTACTGTATTTCTTTCTGATAAAATCTTCATGATGATGGAATATATTTCTCTAAAACTTTGATAAAAGGATGCGATATTTAATATTTATCTCAGCCTATTATGCTCATCAGAACCATTAGGAGTAATAAATTGTTCATATGACATTCATAGCTGGATTTTTTTAAAGATACGTACATAAACGTTTAGGGTACATACAAGTAAAATGAAAAGACATTTTGTTATCATATTATTCTTAATATTCTTAATTATTCTTTATTATCATGGTGCCATATTGATGCAGTTTTTGATAAAAACATATTTGGTTTTGAGTCTATACCCATGTCTTCTTGTAAATGTGGTATTTCCCCTAAAATTTATATATTTCTTTCCACCAAAACATATCGACAAAATGATCCTTAAATTGAATTGCTGGCCCAGTTTTCCTTTTTCAATAAAGTTGAACATACACCCAAAAAATGGTTACCATTCATGTATAATTCATTTATACAGAAACTTTAATTTGAAGGATTTAAGATGGCTGATAAAAAATCGGAGGAAAGTAAATATTTGACACACCTGGTTTATTCATCAAGCATTTACTTTATTGTGCTTATTGAAGCTGTTTTGACAAAAACAAGGAACAAGTAATAACCCTAATGAAAAGGTAAAATATGCCTTCAGAATAAAACGTGAAGACATGCTTATGACCCTGGACTCGTCAAAGTGGAAGCTGTGCACACACACACTAGGTGGCACACGAGTGCCGATTGCTTCACGTTGGCTCAGTTGAGCAGCAGTCAACACCATGCAAGTAGTGGAACTACATTTATTCTAATATTGGAGTTTACATTTGTGACTTTTGTCCATGAAAGTGTGCCGAATCCAGCACCATATTATAGTCATTTGTACGCAAACGTCCAACTTTTCCGAGGTCTTTATTTTCTATCAAAAGCAAGAAGAACACTATAAACGTCACTATTTGTGAATACACTTCGGCGTGAAATGAACGCATTTCGGGAGGAGGGCGGTAACCGAACTATGTTATGTTACTGTATCTATGTTTGTCTCATTAAATAAAGTCACATGCGTTTTAAAAAAAAAAAAAAAAAATATGAGCCGCCCTTCCGATGAGGTGGCCACACCCGGTCCGGAGAAGTTGACTCACACCGACAGACTGTAACAGGACACCGGGGGAGGTCTGCTGCTCAGTCCGGGAGAGAGTCCACAAATACCTGCTAGCTGAAGCGAGCCACACGGAGACCAAGTTTACAGCATTAAGCTAAATTAACTAATTAACAGGAAAGTAACGTGACAGCCACCATGGAGTTCTGTTTGAGGATTGCGTTACTCCTTTTACTCGTTACTGGAACGTTAACGCAAGACGGTAAGAGCGCTCTTGAGATTATTACCAGCAACGGCAGGGCGTGTAATTATGCTTATGGCATTATGTATTTTTAGTGGTTTAAAGTGACGCAAGGAAAGTCTTTTAAGTAGCCCGTTCCTGCTGTTAAAGTGTGTTATAGCAGCTTTAGTCTTAACAAGGACATTTGGGATTTTTAAAAAATATATCATTTGCTACTTAAACAGGAGCCATGTGGGTATTAGTGCCACACCAAGTTTATAAGAACGTATTTTTTCATATATACTTTATTTATTCATTTAACTGTATAAACTGTAAATCTCTGTAAATCTGCATTTTTACAAATGATTTCATTAGGATGAGATCATGAGATGAGGTCGTTCCAGGCGGTGGGCGGCGTTTGGTGTTCGGCTTGACCGCTTTCTGATTTTACAGCTGAACAGTACACTAGAACATGTTTTTGATGGTTTGGACAACTAAAATGACTCTACTTCTCTCTTGATTTATTCCCTCAGCCAGAATTGTCCACTTCTCATATAGAGTCTATGTTTAGGCCTCGTTAGCCGACATCAGTGTGCACTAATGCTCTCGTGTCGAGAGAGTTGAATGGTGTTGATTAAGTCATTACTGTGAAGTAAGAATACATGTAGAAAAGTCAAACGGACAAAGTAGCAATGGCTCCATTGTAGCTCATCTTACAGACAGAGAGGCGATGGTAAAAGACTGAAACCACAGCAAAGCTTCTGCCACATGAAGTACAAATGCTCAGAGTCTCTGCTTCCTGCAGAGGTAAGGGCGAGGGCTGCTAGAGAAAACCACAGGCACGCACTTGAGAAGCAGTTGGCACGTTGGTCTGGTTGAAGGAGGTTCGACCCATATTTCGTAGCTCAGTCGAGGCGGATGCTGATGTGTTGCAAAGATTCCACATCTGTAAAAGTTAACTGGTGAGATTTGTTTTCGGTCATTTGTTCTGGAATAGCATGTGGAACATGATAAACATAATGGCGAAACCTGCAGAAGAGAAGTATTCTACTCAGGTTTCACTGAGGAAAGGAAAAAGGGAGTCCTAATATTACATGTAAATGACTTCAACTGGCCTGAAATAGTCTGCAGGCAAACTGGCATGTGTTCGTCTAACCATAGCTGGAAGAGGAATTAGCCATATTGCATGTAAGGGACTCAGACCTCACATATAACCGATCCACATTCACGGTTAACCAGAAACCATGTGTGCTTGTATCAGCACACATGGAGTGTGAGTGTGCGTAAAAGATAAGCCTGTCCTTGAGGTAAGGCTTTTATGGGCGAGTGTGTCACAATATCAGCTGGGCAAAAAGTGTTGGCATCTGCTTCTCTGTGGGGGAAACGACTCGCTAGTCTCAGTGACTCATGCGTTTATCAGTCGGCGTTGCCATAGGGATCAACCAATACACTGCAGGACGTCCTTACAACACCCAAACACAGAACACGTGTGCTTCCACTATGAAGGGGAAAACCCTTCAGTGCTGTGTGGCTGCAGAGGAAGACCTTCTGGTCAGCTGATCAGTTCAGAGTTCCACTGTTGATCTGTAACAATGTTCCTCGTCTCTTCCTCACACAGGGTTTGACCTGTTCGATGCTCTGGATCCAGGTGAGTGACTTTCTCTGGAGCAGGACATACTTCAGATGTGTGAATATGGGGGTTTATGAGGTATTTTCCTCCTTTATGATGTATTATTTGATCCAATACTCTGAGTACTCTTACAACCACATATATAAACAGTACATATCTTTGTTAGTGTCCCTATTCCCACTGGGACTATATGATCTATATATAGTCTTCACTGGTCCACGTGGTTGGTAACCTGACCCTGGACCTGGGTCAGACCAGGTGAATCTTGGTAGGGTATTACTGTGGACCACATGGTACACTGTCGAGTTTTTATAATGTGGAGTGTTGAACAAATACACAGCGCACTGTATAGCTTCAATGAATAAACAGAAAAGTAAAGAAAACCCTCAGAATCCACTTTTTACCAGAGCTTTCATTCACATCTTTTGGTCTTCTTCGGGGGATGGGCGTTGCTCAGTTGTCGTGACATGATCTAAGTATGAAGCTTCACTCATGTCCGAACAATCTCCATCACAGCTGAGCAAACCTTCTGCCGAGGAAGACTGTGAATGCACTTGAAAAAGCTTGTAAGTGGACCTTTAGTGAATGTTTTTGGTCAATGTACTTCCTAAGGGTTAATGTACTTCCTTAAAGTTAAGAGGAACAGTGGGGATGCTGGGTAGAAATGTTAACCGGCTGTCAGATAGTAACGCTGCTCAATTATTTGCGTTCCTCAGAGCCAACACCTGCAAAGCCCAAAGAGCAACCGAAGGCCCCAGAGAAGCCGAAAAGTGATGGTTTGTATCCTTCTACCTGTCCCAGAGTTCCATCTGTTGTTCTTAGACTGTAAGTTACCAAGCCTAGCAGGGGATCAGAGTCTAACAACGAGGTTCTACCGCCATGCTAGCAGCTCTCTGAGGTTGTACTTTGGCACAGTGGTGCTAAATGCTAACATCTGAACCTTTACATACCATGATGACTGTGGGACGTGTCCCATGTTCACCATCCTAGTCTGAATGCAGAGTCCAGCCGAGGCTAATGGGAATGTCTTTAGTTCTAAAGGTATTTGCACATAAACCAAGGAATTGCACAATGTCGTTAAAATCCAATAGGTAAGGAAAAGGTGTTATTGGACAAATATGTTGTTTTGCAGGCACTTCCTATTTTATTAAAAGAATCCGTCAAAACGGGACATTGCTCACACAGCTCTACAATGGAGTGCCCTAGGAAAGCACACAGGTGATCAGACAGGTTTGAGACGGGTCCACACCTGAACCACAGTAACCACTTATTTGGAAGCGAAAACAAAAGAGACAGACAGACAATAACCACTGGATCTCGTGGAGCTACTTCTGGGTTGATAGTGTACTTCATGTGGTTGTGATTACAAAGAAGTCATTATTTATTTGAATGGAGCAGCTCAGTTTGCATGAGATGGTTGGTCTGGACTAATTCATGTGTTCTACTTCTTTTCCCCTCCAGGTGGGCTGGACCTTTTGGACGCTTTTGGACCAGGTAAATGACACTGTCCCTCTTGCGTCCTCTCTTGAACTTTAAAACGTGTCAGCTGGTGTTTGAAACATAATGCCAGTGTGAGCTGTGAAGCAGCCACGGCAGTGAGAGGTCATGTGCTCACATGTTTTAACACGACACGGGTGTTTCATACTGAACAGTTGTTCTACAGATGTTTAGTTGTTCTTGTCTAAATGAATATGCTTTTTTCCGCAGATGAGCCTGTTACTCCAAAACCCAAGCCACCAAGTTCCGGAGATTCTGGTAGGTTTAATGTTGCCCCTCGTACCTCTCCGGCCGTGAAGATAGTTTTGCTTTTGAAGTTCAGAGAACTAGTTTTGGGTATATGTGGGTGAACTGATACCAATACCGTGTCACACCGATAGCTGAATGATTTCCTGTCCAGTTAAGGGCAAAAAAAGCCACTAAATAAACTTAATAAAAATCACATCGATATGGTTACACGTAAACAAGTTTTGCCTACAGATGCAACAGCTATGATTTGATCAGTGACAGCTGTGTGTTTGTGTATTCTAGGTGGCTTTGGACTGGATCTGGAGGACGCTCTCGGCCCCGGAGGTAATGAAGTAATACGGGTCGCCCCAGTGTGTAGTTTTAATGGCTGATGCGTTCCTGTTTGTATTATTATTATTGTCCAAGAATGAAAGCTAAGCAACCAGATGTTCTAATTCAATCCGTCTGCACGGATCAACCGCTGAGCGACATCTAGCGTTAGCCTCTTTTAGCTCTTAGCCCAATATATCACATATGTAGCCATCAGCTGCCTATTAAAGACTCTTTAAATTTACCTATGTATATATGGAATTTCAATTCATTGGAATTCTTAATATCGGTGGTGTACCGGTTTGAATGCGCCTGCTCTCCTTCTGTATTTACTAGATTATTGACGTTGATAACGTCTTTGTACCCACAGATCCCAAACCTGATAAACCTGCCGTGAAGCCACCAAGCAGTGGAGGAGGTGAGTCCGCCGTCGTTTCAACCCTTTTCATTGGCTTTTTGGAATCTTCATTTTAACGGATGTCAGAAGAGGAGGCTGGTGATGTTCTTTAGTCTTCTTCTTGACGTCAAATCCAAAGTTCAGAACTAAGACATCAAAAAAGAGAGACGATGTAACACCTGGTTGGTTTTAGGAATATAATTTGTTGAGAAAATATAGCAGCAGGTTCATCCATATCCTAATAAATGTCCTTGTGAAAGCGGTCCGTAGTGTAACTGTTAGAAGTCATTTACTATTCTACAGTTTGTGATTTGTTTTACATTTGTGTTGTTCATTTCTTGAAGGTGGAGGAAATTTTGACCTCTCCGACTTAGATGATGTCAGTGGTGGAAACTACAAGCCTGATGGAGGCCGCCCGTATGGAGGTAAGACATCAGCACCACCAGCGCTTTTTACCCCCATCATGACTGTGGAGCCAGCAGCCCGATCAGCTGTCACACTGCAGAGTTTAGTCCAGTGTACAGTGTAACATACTGGTGTAGATACATATATCGATATGAAAACCAGTGTTTTGGAGTGAACTTTGTGATCTCCTCATTCAGCCGTCTTTCCATTGTTGTGCCTTGTTGTCCTTAACAACCGCTGACTCAGCCGAGCCGAGCGTCTCCAGAGAACGGCACAGAATTTATCAAATGTCACCGCAATGCTGACGGCACCGTGACGCGTGGGTCTCGTGCCGCTTTTTGAACCGTCGACCCTGGTTGCTTGAAGGAGGGCGAGCACGGTTTGCAGTGAGCAGTTAAAGAGAGCGATGTGGAGGGAGGAGGAGGAAACTGGTTTCACAATATGTGCCTTTAGTCCTATAAAGCTCACATGCACACATGTTACACTGTCAGAGCTGTGCTATTGTTTTTTTTGTCGGTCGGAGGATTAACCGTACATCCCAACACATCCAGAAGCTCACGGTTGAAAAGCAGGTTCTTCAAATGTAAATAGCACGTGGAGCCTCCATTTTTTTTTTCCACACATTGGTTGGACAAGTGTCTCCTTGTGGACACTTGGAGAAATGTTGAGTATATATATTCCATTGTTTTGTCATGATGGTTCTGTTTCCATAGAGGTGCAGGACTTTTATATACTGCAGTCAAAATCAAGCCCACAGAGAGTAAAAGGTGCTCGGGCTTCACAGATTTATTTTTTTTGCACCATATGACTCCTGGGAGGCTCAGAAGAATAGTAAGTAATTGATGAGTCATGGGTATTATAGATCAAAAAATGCACAATCTTCCTAGTAGTAATCCGTACATGTGGGATAGTAAAACGGGCCTATTGCATCGCTCAGGCGACTTCTTTGTTTTGTGTCTCCGTGCTCTGGTTTAGTCAGAGCATGGAAGTGATTAGTTCTTCTACCAGGGAAAGAAGAAGGAAATAAAAAGCCCACAAAGCTCTCCAGCCTAATTGGAGCCACATGGCTGCTTTTCAGATGAGATTGTGCTCCGTCGTAGCAGCTATGCTAACCTGTTATTAACTGCAGCTTACTGCACACAGAGCCAGCAATACTGATCTGTTGTGTCTATTTCTATTTATAGTCAGTAGAGTTTCACTTCAGGTCTGATTGACTTTTCTCCTTCTGTCTTTTGAATCCAGGTGGAGCGTCGGACGGCTACGATCAGGGTACGTTTTATCCTCATGTTTTTTAGTCTACTTATTATAGTTAATACAGAAGAGCAGAAAGGCTTCACTGGCAACACTATCTGGCCGTCCTAATCCTCATAGACTGACTCGCGTTGTGTCTTTCTCACAGGTGGAGCCGATCAGCCTCAAGGTAAATCCCTGTCTGCTCTCGTTCTGTGCTTTTCTGTGGATCTACTTCCTGTCTTTGTGGGCATCATTATGTCTCCCTGCAGGCCGGTCTCTCCTGGAGTTGTTGTTGGGAGTTTCCCGTTTTCCCGTCTCAGAGGAAGTTTGTGTTCTCTGCTTCTGTTTTCCGTCGCTGAACCAACAGTTGTTGTGTTGGTGTTTTATTCGTTTTACATGCCGCCGTCACATATTTGCTTGTGGCTCTGGAGGCGCTGTACTCTTATTTGAATCGTGGGCATTGTCAGCTGGATCGCTTCACATATTCGATCAGCTGCGTTTGGTTTCATTTCTCTTTGAGGATGAACTGATAGCAGCCCCCGGTCTGGTTCCTCTGGCTAAAACCCTGCTTCGATTGTGTGTCGTTGCAGATCCAGACCTTCCGTGGGGCCAAATCCTGAAGATGCTAAATGCTAACATGCCCGAGGAATTCTATATGTGGCTGTCCAACTTAAAGCAAATGTTAACCCCTCTGTTAGAGAGGGCCATGGATCTGCTGCGAGCTATGCCATGAGCCACTGTCCATTTAAAGGGAGACTTTGACACCTTTTGATGTGGTCGTCCAGTCAGGGTTGATGGTAAATGTAGTCCTTTGAAGCTATTAAGCACTGAGGAATGAAGTGCTTCCGTGGATCTACCATCAACACTGATTAGAAAAATACATAGCAGGGTGTTTGAAAAGTCAGGAATACTACCGGGATACTTTTTTTTCTTCTTTTTTTTCTCTTCATCTTATTTTGAAACCCTGTACACACTTCCTGTGCCCTTTGACATCTGGCTTCCTCCGTCTCATGGACACTCACAGCTGCAGGTCTGTGCTTGGACTGGAAAACGAAGAACCGCTCTAAGGCTATAATCTATTGTCAGCGCCGCTGCAAGAAATAAGATATAGTCGATTTTATCCCTGTTATTCCAGACTTACCAGACACCCTGTATTTGGGCGTGCTCACACACTCATTGTTCTGTCACTCCCCACCCAGCAGTGCCATGACTCATACATTCATATGGTGCATGGTTTCTTTTAACGTGTGAGTGGATCTGGTACTTTTCTGACGATAGAATATATTTGTTCACGCCGGTTGGTTTGATGCTCGTATTTTATTTAGCTCTTACGACAGGAAGTGAAGCGTCTCGAGTTGATGAGTCCGTGACTCTGATGTGCTCGGTTTTACCTTCATGTGTAGAAGGTATTGGATTATAGATGGATTATATGTTGTCAGTGAAGATAAACTTGTCGTTATGTTTGCATCAAGTCTTTGTGAATGAGTGTTTTGGGCCGTGAGGACACGGCTGCTTTCCTCCACAGTCAGCAGCAGTCTGCTCACATTCCTCACATTCTCCAGCATTGACAAATCCAGCATGTCGAGGTGTTTGTCCTCTCATTGTCTCCGATTAACTTCACTTTTTTGGATCAGATGATGTTTTTCTCTTCAGCTCATGAGTAGTTCTCTGTCTTCTCTTTGGTAACGGTATTTATTTTGGCGGGTTCTTTGTAGTTGAAGCTTTTTTTTTTCTTTTTTTTTTTTTCTTTTGCCTCGAGTCTTTATGGGATTTTGTAACATGGCCGCAATGGTTGCAATGTAAAGTCATGAGATGTATAAAGCATAATGAATAAAAACCCACGTGGAACGGTCAGCGCTCACTTTACGATGTGTTGGATTTGTGATCATCTGCAGAACCAACAGAGTAACGCACACACGCACACACACACACACTGGGCTGACTCCAGCCCCCAGAATCCTCAGGGGCCCCTGAGGAAGACTTCTTCTTACAGTGTGCAACATTGTCCACCCAACAGGATGCGTATCCTCTATCATTCATATGCAGATATGTGTGCTGTGCTTTCTTTCTCATAAAAAAAACACACACACATGAAGTACCACTGAAATGGGCGGTATGAGGTCCATGTGGGGATCAAGATCCCCCTAAAGTGTGCTACGCGTGTACGTGTGTGTGTGTGTAAGAAGCACGCTGTCTACATGCTCAGCATTTCCCAGCAGCTAGTCACGCCGGAGGCTGGAGGGGTCCTGTGTTTCTTTTTTCTGTCCAGGCGACACCCCGTTTTAACACATCACAAGACAGTCGTCTCCCTCATGACTCACTATTTATGCTGCCAGTGTGTGTGTGTATATGTGTGTGTGTGTGTGTTTGTGTGTGTGCCACACCCTGCCCTGGAGCTTGGGTGCGCTCACTTTTAATCTCTCTTTTTATTCGCCGTGTTGGTTTTACCGCCGACGGATTCCCTCCAGTCTGAAAATGAATCTCTGTCCTTGCGATGCTCTTGTTGACTTGTACAGTGTGTTCTGGGAACAGATCCGACACCTAAAGTCATTGACCGCCACCTTGTGGCAAACTGAGGTTATGACAGTTTAGGAACGACGGTCCGACTAAAAGAACGACACTTCAGTACGCTATGTGTTCACCATGAGGAGAGAAAAATGAAAGAGTTATCAAGTGATCACATGACTCATCACATGTCCGCTCTGAGCAGGAATAGCCAATCAGACACAAATATACACCAACATCTGTATTCTTCTTTTGAAAGATGAAAACATATATGATTTCTTCTCTAAAGTATAGTTTATATAGATGTGAATTATTTAATATCTCAGGAGCAATCAACCCGTGAAATTGACACGAATATATTTACACTCTATGAATAGAAATGGAAACAAAAAGAATTAGCATAGAAGGAGGATGTTGTGCTGCTGGTAGAGGAGAAACAAGAGCTTCCTGTATGAAAGAGCAGTTTGCTGTAACACCGTGTGCGTGTGTGTGTGTGTGTGTGTGTGTGTGTGTGTGTGTGTGTGTGTGTGTTCTGTCCCGCAGAAGCTGGACCTGGAAAGATCGCAGGCATCGCCAGCGCCATCGGCGTCGCTCTGATGGGAGCGATTACCAGTTACATTGCTTACCAGAAGAAAAAGCTCTGCTTCAAGCTGCAAGGAGGTCGCTATGTTTTTACAACGTCGTGTATATATAGAGAAAGAAATCAACAGATTCACGAATACAAGGGAGCGTGACTCCGCTAACACACTGATGACATGTTCTTTCTGCAGGTGCAGATCCAGAGAGCGGTAAAAGCCAGCACGGGAATCGGTCTGATCCCCAAGGTGGGTTCTTGTGCAATGAAATTGATGGAAAAAGGGAAAAACTGTTCAAAATATAATGATTATATTGATAGTCATAAAAGAAAACGTGTATATGCATCTTTCAGGGCCAACGGAATCCAGAGAGCAACTGGCGGTTTTGCACAATTTAGAATTTATACTTTAAATTCATGACTTTATATATTCAGAGAATATTTGTTTTGTTTCGTACATTTGTGAGGTTTTTATTTCTCCGAATATTACTCCCATCCCTCCCAATAGTTCCCTTTCAAATGTAGTGAAGTAGTATATCCAATAAAGTACAAGTACCTCAATAATATAATACAATACTAACGTAAGAACTGTGTTTTCAAAGAATGTAGACATCATGTCCTCAGGAGATCAGTTTAACATCTCAGCACAGTGTCTATGAGGGGAGCATTATATTTGATATCATATCCAGTTATAGCTGCCCTAAAACAGATGTCTGAATGAAAACCCACATCTGTGAGCAGCCTGACATTAAGAGGTGCACAGCAGGAAGTGAGCTCTAACTCTTTAATCCCTTCTTTCAGTTTTCAGCAACCTGCTCAGGACGTCCTAGGAGACGCGTCTCTACACGACGCGCGACTTCATCCAGCTCTCAATCGACCGCCGTCGGTCACGCTTGGTCTGTAAAATGAGACTCTGTCGACTTTATAACACAACTTTCAGCCCGACTACTAGTGATGCACAGAGGTTTGACAACAAGGTGACAGAACCAACCCCCCCCTTCCCCAGCTGGCGCTTAAGAAGGGTCAAACAAACCTTAGTTTGGCTCAGTATTTTTTTAGCACTTAAACTCCTAAAAGTTTATTCAATCGAATCAAAAATAATATGTGTGATATGTTTCATTGTTTCGTTCGCCCATGTGTTGATAAATCTGCGATTTCTGCCTCCCGACATTTCTTTCTTTCTTTAGTTTGTTTATCGTTCACCTCAGAGTCTGCCTGAACCAAATACCTTAAACCCTCTAATAGAAGTAGCTGTTGAAATACAACAAGGAGTGTGGCCAGCATGAACAAATAGAAGCTGGCTGCTAATTGAGGCCATAAAACAGTGAACCAGAGCGGCTCACTGATAACAAATGGTAATGGTAAACGGACTGTACTTGTATAGCGCTTTTCTAGTCTTTCCGACCACTTAAAGAACACCACCGCACTAATTCAGTCCCGTCATGCTCACCACTCTGCTGCTCTCACTTTCTCTTTTTTTCTCTCATTAACACCTGTCGACATAACTTCTGATTTTTTTTCCAACTTGGGTTCTTTTTACCCATGTTTTTGTGTCCAAGTGACTAAAACTCTTTCTGAAACTGGTCCAGTGTTAAAGGGACAACGCTGCAGATGGGAGCCGCTAAACAGGCTTTAATGTAATCATATCTGGCAACTCGTCATTATTAATGTCGTGTGCCGACAACATTTTGTCGAAAGAGAAGTAAAACCTTTTTTTTGTGAGAGTTGGAGTACAGAAAGCGTAGCTTAGTGTTTGCGTGAAAAGATGTTCAGTCTGAGCCGGTCAGTAGAAACAAGCACTTTTAGTGGGTATTCATTGGCGGTGAGGAGTTGCCTGATACGATTACATATCGTGTCACTTGGACACAAAAACATGAGCAAATAGGGACCAGGGTGAAAAAAATGTCAGTTACCCTTAAAGGGTCCCAGTGGGCCAACATGCACAGTGCCAGAATACCAGAATAAAGTAATAGAAAGAGAAGCTCAGAGCAACGGAGGAGTGAGTGTGACGTTCATGTTGTGGAAATGTACATTACACAGAATGCATCGGGACAACCCGTAAACAAGGACAAAGTGTTGCATCAACAGCAAATGAATTACTTCAGCGTGATCGAGTATGCTCATAAAAGAGGCCAGCTTCTCTCTCTCTCTGCAGTAAAGAGAGCGTGTACAGTTATGATATCTGCAGCATAACACAACGATATTGACACAGTTATCATGTAGCTGGATCTGAATCCAGCAGAAGGAGCTTTTTAATATAAAATGCCGATTGGTCATGAAACACAAAGGAGAAGCCTACTGCATGTATATACATCCAGTAGATGTACAATCTTTTGTATGATAAATGTAAATGTAACACACGCAGCGCTTTTTGTTCGCCGTCATGTTGTGTTTGCAAAATTCATTTTGTCTGTAATTTGATTCCTTAAAGTTGTATTTTCTTCAAAGCTGCACCGATCAATATTTCTATATGAACTGACCTCACTATGTGTAACGTGAAGCGTGTCACCACAGATAATTAGCCTCTTTTAGCTAATTGGTGGAGAGCTAAGCTGAACTCGAGGAAGAATAATTATTACTCTTCATCAGCACTTCAACACGATTCCAGATGAATGGTCGCGTTGCTCTGCAGCTGCTGTAAATAAGCAACGAAGCTGACATCTTTGCCATCACAACCATAAAAGGTTCCCGCTGCCCCTGAATGCAGCTTCAAAACAAGCAAACTTCTCGATACAAAGATGATTTCATATTTTCCTCACTTGTTTTAAGAAAATAAGCTTTGTAGGAATCATTAAATGACCTGATGAGATGGAGAGTGTCTGCGGTCTGTGTATTGTATCCGTTTTATTGCTCAGCTTTGCGCTTGCCGTAGCAGACGGGCGGCGCTCTGAGGCCACAACACAACATTAATCATGTTGATTTCCCTCATGAGTCATCAGTTTATCGGAGGAGCACATATCATAAAATCGGAGGTATTGCATCCGGGGATTGTTATGATGCTAGAATATTAAAAAGAGTTGCCCTCTTGTGAGCTGTAAATACTTGATAATAATGCGTATAAATGTCTGCTGACTTTTGCTTTCGGCTTGATGCTGCAGTGTGCTTTTCGTTTTTCAGTATCATCCTCATGTTCTCAATCTGAAGTGCATTTTTGGAGATTTCTTTTGTCACGTCTTAGTTTTACAAGCATAGGTATATTACAGGTATATTACAACTGACGATGAGACGAATGTTACGTTTGTGTGTGGATTCAAAGTGTGTGTATATGTTTCCAATAAAGTGGTGTTGTACAGTTTGTCAGCGTTTTGTCATTTTGTCGTTGCCTGCTTTATAATTATGAATTTAAGTTGTGGACGGAAGATCATACTTGACCTCGAGAACAGTAAGAGTTACTAAATAATCACAGGAAACAACTTTACGCTTAGCAAAAGATCATGATGTGGTTTAAGTAAGTATGTTTGTTTGTTACGTTTGTTATGTTATGTACGTATACGACACAAGTTGATTAAGTTACATCACGTTGCATTCCGTTCCGTCAAGCTAAGTTCCGTTCCAGTAAGTTGCGTTAAGTGACACTAAGTTACGTTAAGATCACATTAAGTCACGTTAAGTCATGTTAAGTTAAGTCACATAAAGTCACAAAGTCACGTTAAGTCACGTTAAGTTACCTTGAGTTACTTTAAGTTACATTAAGACATGCCAAGTGAAGTCACGTTAATTTACGTTGCGTTAAGTCGCGTTAAGTTACGTTAAGACACGTTAAGAAACGTTTAATTACCTTGCGTTACCTTAAGTCACGTAAAGTTACCTTAAGTTACGTTAAGTTACGTCACGTTGAGTTGGTTTAAGTAGTGTTAAGTCACGTTAAGACATGTTAAGGTACCTTAAGTTAACTTGAGTTAACGTAAGTCACCTTAAGTCATGTTGAGTTACGTTAAGACATGTTAAGTCACGTTAAGTTACGTCCCGTTACGTTATGTTACGTTATGTTAAGTTACGTAACCTCTGTTTTGGTAGCTTGTGTACTTAACTTAAAATCAGTTGACTTTTGGTTTCACACGGGTATGTACAAACATTAAGAACTATGTAGACCACAACTGCAGGCCTCGAGTTTCATTTATAGAAAAGTTACCATTTAAATCGGAACTATATCCTACTGTTTGCATTGTCCTACTACAGAATGTGCTTCTACGTGATGTTCTGTTCTGTTTATCTGTTTGTTTCCTTTATGTGTGACAAGAACAGCTCTGTGAAATGATTATTTACCGGACCACTGAAATGTGGTAAGGGAAAGTTGACACACTATATGAGCGAGCTATCAGCTGAGGGACAGGGCCGTAGAGGTCGAGACCGTTGCTCAACACTTGGCAAAGCTCACTATCTACTAGTTGAACGACCAGTTGAACAAACAGATGCACGCACACACACACACACACACATAGCCGGGTCCCTGCTCCACTCTTTACTCTGATGACAGAATGGAATGTGATATCCCTGTGCGGCGCATCAGATACTAATTCCTCCTCTCAGTATTTAAGGTTCCAGTAGCAGCCGGTGCAAAGATGTGACTGACATCCATGTATGAGAGGCCCTCTGCATACAAGTGAAGACAATACCGGATCTCCTTTGTGGATAAAGTTGCTGGATTTGCAGAACATTTCAAAAATGTCAGGTAGGTGACGCCATTTAATATAAGACGATCTAGCTAAAAAAAACGAAATAGATTGAATTGTTCTTCTCATTTGTTGAGTTCAATTGGGTAATACATGTGATTCAGTCTGCTAGTTGACCATCTGTACACAGGTTAAGTCAGTTTAAAGAAATAAAAGACAAATTTCCCAAAATTGCCCAACAATTTTCAGCTTTGATCCTCGGTAACAGACTGTAATTCTCTCCGGTCCTTTTCTCCGAGTTCTTACATTGTATCACGCACTCTGTAGTGACCCAGTTTGACTTGGAATCAGAATAGACCCTGTACTCATGCTCACTCTGCTCAGTGTGCCAATTGAAATTTGAAACTACACACAGCCCAGAGATGGCTGCAGACAAAAGGTTACAAGACTCTGCATCTGACTACCGGCCAGGAAAGTGAAACTCTGACACTCCTGTCACAACTAAACACTTAATATATCCACCTGAAACTGGATTTACACTCATGGTACAACCATTCAATTTATTTTTGTACAGCTCGAAATCACAAATTTGCCTCAGAGGGCTTTACAATCTGTCCACATATGACATCCTCTGACTTTTGACCCTCACATCAGTACAGGAAGAACTCCCCAAAAAAAACCCTTTAACGGGGAGAAAAGAGGAAGATATCTTAGGGAGAGCAACAGAGGAGGGATGTCATGTGTACAGAATGAACAACATAACAGAGATACAACACATTCAAAGTTATATATAGAGTTGCACTGGGAGCTTAAGTCATTTTTAGAAGCAGAATTGGTTCGTACATGTAGAACAAGACACTTGGTTTCATGTTAACACCTTCATGTTTGAATGTTTTCTTATGGGATGGGAGTAAACATGACAGATAAACAGTTCAAACTGAATCGCCATCGAATACAAATGGTTCAAACGCATCGGAATGAAGTCACATCAATCCTGAATCCAACATTCCAACATTCCAACAACAACATTAATGACTACACTGTACATTACTAAGCAACCCTCATTCAAATGAGCTCGCATAACAACTAATCTCCCCGAGTAGAAGTAATAAAAAACAGGACAATGACAGATGTTTATTTTCTGGGTACCAACAGCAACGTTTTAAACTTGTGTTTCTGGACGGCCTCCCCAACGGAGACGTGAACAACCTCAAAGCCATTGTCATTAACATTGCGATGATAAGCAGTGAAATATATGTTCACAAATTAGATTTTTTGTTTTGTTTTACCAAAAAAAGTTAATTAGAAGGCATTTTTCTTACTTAATTTAATCTGATGATGTGCGGACAATTTCCTCTTACAGACCACAGATCTTTAAAGTCTGAATTTTTGTGAACCTTTTCTATAATTGAGAGAAGGATCAAACTTCACAGACATAAAGCTGCTGACACTTAAAAAAAGTTCCTCAAAAGTAGATATTTGATATAATAGTGATATGCAGAGGTGGCAATAGTACCAGCATCTCGCACAGAGTCAGTAAAAGCCACAATCCTTCTATTCATTTGTGAATTGTCGACCAAAATGGAAATATATTTGTCACCGTTGTTGTGTCAACCGAGCACTCTCCAGTAGGTGGCGATGATGTCACATTTATGGATGCCTCAAAGAAGAACTAATGTAAAACTGATGACTTCCATAGGTGGACGGTTTGTTGGTGCTCTGTGCGGTCAAGAGGACACCACAGGCTCTGAACCTGTGAACCCAGTGATGCTGACAGATCAGTCAGCGGTGCTCTGTCCAGCTGGTCCTGATCCCAGGGGATTAGGACCAAGTGGCGAGAGAAGTTTGAAACGTGAAATGTTGTGGCTGTAACTGTTGAAACTTTGCAGGATAATGAATGAAAACGTCACAATGTTTTGAGGGTTCTGTTGTTAACAGTCCACACCACTCCGGTCAGAGACTGCAGACGGAACAGATACATGCTTGCCTTCACCCCGTGTGAAGGAAAAGCCCATAACCGTTTATATTCTGCCTAGCTGCCATTAATGGTAAAACGGTGAATGCAACAACACTGAGGCGCAGCGCCTTACCCGTATAAATCCTGTAGGCCTGAATGAATACAAAGTGGTACCGTTGGACTCGTGTTTATTTGACTTTTCCTCTTCTGTCTAGTTTAACAGCAGTTGCCATCCATAAATGTTAAATAGTTAAGTTATCAGCTAAACATTCGGTTTTTTTTTTTCCTGCAGCGTCCATGAATGCTGCATTGCCCTCATCTGCTGGAGATTAGAAGAGTTGTAAATAAGAGGCACAGCTACAGAAACAGAGTCACAGATATAAATCACTCCGCATTGTGTTTTTTACGAGATGCAAAGTACGTGACATTTTACGAGTCACATGCTCCCTGTATTTGTGGATGTTGTGTGAGACATCGCAGTTAAACGGTCTCACAGGAATCCAAAAATATATATATATATATATATATATATATGCCGATAACATTTGACTATCTTTTGTAAAACCGTCATTTTGGGAACTTATTCTTACTCGTGATGCCATAATTACTTCCTGTTCACAAAGTTGGTAGCTCTTGATTGGAGTGTGTCATAGAGAGTGATTTAGACATTCCTAAAGTCTTTTCTAGCTGAAGACATTTCTTACGGTTTAATGGCGCACCAGTTTGACACTAGCCAGTGCAGAACTTTATATTCAGACGCCGTAATGAATTTACACATTCCACTTAATCCCAGGTGAGGTCAACAATGATATCAGTCTAATCCTGTCGTCTGACCATTGTGTAGCAGGCGAGGCCTTCGTCACCCTGGCCACCACAGACTCGTACTGCAAGGGAGCTATAGTGGTGGCCAGAAGTCTACAGCGCCACGGGACAACTCGCAGCACCGTCGTCATGGTCACACCAAACATCTCAGAACAGTCAAGGTGGGCGATGAAAGTTTGTCAAAGCCTGTGATTCTGACGCAGTTGAAAGTGAAGTGGACGGAAGTGCTGCTAACCGTCTAAATCTTTATATCTCAGGCTTGCCCTTAACGACGTATTTGACGAGGTCATCACGGTGGACGTGATGGACAGTGATGACCGTCTCCACCTGTCCTGGCTGGGACGTCCTGATCTCGGCATCACCTTCACCAAGATCCACTGCTGGACTCTCACCCAGTACAGCAAGTGTGTCTTCCTGGATGCTGACACGCTTGTGAGTCCACCGAACATACAGTAACATATGTCGACTGTGGAAAATGTCTCCGAGTGTGTTTCAGATTATTCTGACGGTATAGGTCCCAGTCTATGTGCAACTTTCTATTCTTTGTTGTCCTGTCTTACACAAAACCTCAGCTTTGATCACTCTTCAGAGGAATAATTCATAGACACTGTGTAAATAAATGCATACTATGTCAATATTGCACAAATCACTGCAGCATGAGAACATGCCGGCGTATTGACCTTCCTGTGCATCACTATCTATCAGTCAACATGCCGTGTTAGTCTCTTTTACGGGTCATGTTGCGAACTGTTGTCCAATGTCCCCGTGTCGTTCTTGAGATCAATACCAGCATGCATGTCGGCGGACATATTGGAGCGTGTCCCTGTCTCTGTTTGCTCCGTGTAAACATGTTGTCATGTTAGCATCAAGGTTGTACCTGCACAGACGCACATACATCTCCTTGTGCACACATATTGCGTTATGGCTAGTCTGAATCAACCAAATGTCACTACTATAGCCTATGTGTTAAATAACTGTTTTCATGTTATTGTTTTACAAATTAGGAAATAATTCTGAGTGATGAACTTGTTGTTTTACTCGTAAAATTCCCCCACCTACAAAAATTTGCAAAATTTGCAGGTGCCTTTCATTGAAGGTAGTTGAACTACAAGCAGTCAACTAGGACTATGTACTAGTTACCGTGTTGAGTAAAGATGTTGTAGTAACAACAAAGCAAGCATCTTGGTTTTCGGCCGTCGCCATCTTGGTTTTTTGCAACCAGAAGTGACACGAGAGGGTTCAGCTAAGTACAACCGAACGCCGCAAAAAGACTTCATTTGGCGACCAAAACGCCGTGGTGAAGACCTAAAGGTAGCCCCGCCCTAAAGCATACTCTGTCTTATGGTCTATTTTAATCTAAATGGACCATAATTTATTAAATTATGTTTGGAAGAAGAATTGAAACCAGAGGAGTCGCCGCCAGCTGGCCATTAGAAAGAATGCAAGTTTAAGGAACTTTAGTACTCGGTTCATTTTATAGAACCGGAGGTTTGCGCCAATCTCCTTGCCGCACCAAAGTTTAGGCAATAACATCACGACTTTTACACTACAGTTAATACGCCATGACAAAGATCTGGTTAAATGTAAAGAACTTGGATCTAAAACTCTCCTGACAACAACAACAAAAATGCAGTGTTTTCTTTAGGCACACAGATGGACCCTAAATACACACTCAGAACCTATAGACATGTATTATTATGGGTAGATGTCAGAGTGATTGGGCTGCCACATAGTAGGCACTCCTTGCAGTAAGAGGCATGGTGCCTTGATCAAATGGCACCATGGCACACTCCGTACTCAACCATTAAAACAACAAAAGTACAACAAAACTGATAACAATGCTGGAACATAGTCTGTCTGTTAGCAGACGTACGTAGATCAGCTATGTCACACCGCTCCTGCTCTCTGATCGACCCGTTCCCTCTCAGGTTCTGTGTAACGTGGACGAGCTGTTTGAGAGAGACGAGCTGTCGGCGGCTCCTGATCCCGGCTGGCCCGACTGCTTCAACTCTGGCGTGTTTGTCTTCAGACCGTCCCTGCACACCCACAGCAGCCTCGTGGACCACGCGCTGCAGCACGGCAGCTTTGATGGTAACGACGGTAATGATGTCTGGGTTCACACTAACAGGCAGAGACCGCCGTGTGCTCCGAATACTGACAACTCAACTGAATGCATTCATACAGCATTGAAAGGTGACGCAAGAGAATGGGTTTGTTCGTACTAAGATTCATTTTCAAGGAGTTTCAGAAGGGAAAAATTGGACAGTGAACATGAAAGCCGTGCATTCATGACCTGTTTAGAGGAGACATCTACTCACATTAAATTCAAATCGCTGTTTACTTGTACAAATTGCAGTTATTAATACATTTCTGTTGCTGTCAGGAGGGGACCAGGGCCTGTTGAACTCTTTCTTCAGCAGCTGGCCGGCTGAAGACATCAGCAAACACCTGCCGTTTGTCTACAACCTCAGTGGCAGCTCTTTCTACAGCTACCTCCCTGCTTTCCAACAGTGAGTGTGTGTCCTACTGTACTCACAATACATCTCAAATCCCTTTACACACTTTCCGATTGATAAACCGTAGCACCTGCTGGAGTCACAGCCTTGTTCCTGCAGGTTTGGCCACAACGCAAAGATCGTCCATTTCTTAGGAGCAGTGAAACCCTGGAGCTCCAGCAGTCAGAGGGATGAGAGCGGCTCACACACCATGGAACAGTTTGTGTCTCTGTGGTGGAAGGAATACCTTCAGTTGCCTCAGACATCGTCCGAAGCGGGGAAACAACAAGAGGTACGGACGTCTTTGTGATCCGAAATCTTTATTTTATCTTAAAAGTAGGCCACGTCAATGAATGGAGTCGGCTCCACAAAGTTTATGAAGAAAATAAAAGGCCTCATTGGTTCCTAAGACATCCATCTTTAAAAACGCCTCACACGTATATAGTTTCATTTTTTAAATGCTGTTGGAGTGCATTTATTTGTGACTATTTTCAGCAGCGAATTAATCCACTTTTGCCTGTATATTTATTCTGACTAAATTATTCCCAGGGTTCACTAAAAATAAAACAGCATTAATGCATTTGAAGTGAATCAAATCTCCATCGTCCTTGTAGGTAATACCACGCATAGTCATTTCCAGGAACCTAAATAAACAGTAGATTGATGAAAAATATGGTATGGGGCCCGTAAAATAAAGCGCAGTCACTGTTGAGTGATGTGTAATGGCTCTGATTATAGCGTTCAGCAGTGCCACTCAATGTTGCTGTGCAGGAAGTCAGCCATGTGCCATGTCTGGCGGATGCTCTGCAGGTTTTCACTCCAAACACTCGAGCAGAACATTTCACTGATGACTTCCCCCTCTTTAGCTGAAGGTTTGTTAATCAGTCACAGAAGCTGCTGCAGAGTTTGGCTGCGACATAAACATGCACACCGGCAGCCAAAGCGCTACACATGGCTGCCCGGCCCTCGGATTGGTCGTCGTACCAACACTCAACATCCTCCCTTGTTTTGCAGATCCAAGAAGGAGAAGACGAAGCCAAGATGCCGTTTAGAGAAAACTTGAACAGTTCCAATTCGCTGCCTGTACATCTCCCGCCTGTACATCTCCCGCCTGTACATCTGCCGCCCCCTTCTGGGAGTCTTCACTCACCGTCTGAACCAGAGACAGTAAGCTGAGACACCAACACACCTTATTTAGTGTCGCTGTTCGATATGATGTCGTTGGTATCTTTAAATGTGTGCGTTTGTATAGACATATCCTTGGAAGCGCAGTAATATAATGGTGTCATTCTCCCCCTATAGAGAAGATCATCTCAGATTTTAAAGTACCTTGCTACACATTTATATACTAAAGTAAATAAAACACACTTTCTGAAACCATATCTCTAAAGTTTTAATCCTTTAAGGCAAGGGTTTTTCAGGCCAAGGACCCCCAAACTGATAGAGAGATGGAGCAGGGACCCCCTACTATGTACAGTATATTGTATAAAATACACTGTTTTTAGTTGTATTTATATTGTGTTTTATATTAAACTGGGCCTATTAGTGCCACTGCCATGCATAAACATACCTGTTATCTTGCATACAATACTGAACTATTAAAATAATGGACAGATTCATGTTTGGGAAAAAAAATAAAAATAAAAATAAAATTGTCAAATCAACCAAAAATTTCACGGACCCCCTGCAGTACCTCCGCGGACCCCCTAGGGGTCGCGGACCCCCTGTTGAAGACCTCTGCTTTAAGGTGCTAAACTCAAAGCATGTCTATAGCCTCCACACGGCTCTCAGCGTGGGGAAGGCTGAGCCAGCGGCTCGCAGCTAACAGCGCTAGCAGCTAACAGCGCTAGCAGCGCTAGCAGCGCTAAAAAAACGGCGACAGTGCCGACAGAGCCAACAGTGTTTACCCACTGTCCAATCAGAAAGCTCTGGTAAAGCCCACTGTACACTGTCTGCTCAGCACCAAACAGATGGGGAAAACAGAGGTGCATTGGGCAGCTACAGTGACAGATATATGTCCTTAAAACTACTTTAAACAGAGAGTTCATTAAAAGTCACACATGTTCCGTGAAGCCAAATGAGTAGTCGTTAAAAATGCTGATCAATCCCTTAATTAGCCGAATGGATGACCTTATTAGCATAGCCGTGTTTATAATATGTCATGTTGATTATTATGGCGGCTTATTAGGCAGTTCAAGTGCCTCTTGTTAGTTCCTGTTAATGCATGAGCATTTCTGCTTGACTGCATTTGACTCCAGCAGAAAAACACAACACGGGGACACAGAGCTTATTATCTGCCACAGGCCTCTGAGCTTCTCATTGCATTTCTGTCATTTGTTTTAATTCCTTTCAACTTGATGCATTGTGCTTAAACAAGCTTGTAAGATTAGCCTGAACAGACACACGGCCTCCGGTGGGACAACAGCCGCGAACATACATCAACAGTGTTATCGAGCGCTCTGTTTTAAACCCTCACTCCTTCTGCTGTACGATGTCACACTTTGAGCTGCTCTTATAGGAGTGCGCGGCACACATGGGTGACATGACTGCGGTGTCTGTAGTGTTCCCACACAGATGACAAACCGCTGGAGGAGGAAGAGCCAAGAACAGGCGAGAGGACGGAGATCCAGGACCCAGGACTTGGGACAAAGGGGTCGGAGAGCAGCGCTGATACAGACCCTGTATGTAAAACCTTTGTGTTCTGACCTCTATACCAAAATATAAGAGTTTAAGACTTAATATCATAATGTCTCCATAATTACGATATTTTAAATGTCAATCAAGTCTGCAGCTATAAATGTAATTATTTAGCCGCTCTTGTTCATTCCTAAGCATTACAAAAAGGACTCCCATCAATAAAAGATGCGTTCATTAGAACGTGTATCTTTCTTCCCAGCACAAAGTGTCTGTTGAGAGATGATATGGAATATAGTTTCAGACACAGCTTAGTTGAAAGTGTTCATAAGACGAAGCCATGAAAGAATAGCGTCGCTCTCCCCGTTCTGATTTGATATGCTCGACCGCATTCTGTTTGTACACGGAGATGAAACTAGAAGCTAAAAGTCAGCCTGAATAGAGAGAGTCTGCTGTTTCTTGTGATGAACTGCCTTTGAAGGCTGATTTGTTATTCTGCTACTTGATCGCGGCAGAGGGCTGCAGAGACGGAGGCAGGCGAAGAGACGGAGGCAGAGCGGCTGGAGCATCGCCGGCTGTGGGAGGCCGGGCAGGCCGACTACCTGGGCCGAGACGCCTTCCAAAACATCCAGAAGATGCTGGACCGCTTTCTGGATTAACACGCGGGAACAACTCCGTCACCCAAACACACCTGTGTCCTTTGGTTCATTTTCCATTTCCTCTGAGGTAGAGGTCAGTCTGAACCCAGCGGTGATAGCCCGACTGATTTCAGGATCTGATTTGCATGAGTTTTATGTGTAGGACGGCTATGCCAGCCATCTTCACTGGGATTGTTTTATTTTTCTACAAACCCTAACCATCCATACTATTAAATCATTCGATCGGGCCTCAACGTCAGGTTCTAAAAATCCATTATTCGTAGCTATGCCTGTGAAAAATAATGCCGCGTCTGGGCTTAATAAACTCCTGGACTGATCTCAGTAGAAACCATACAACTGGTATAACAGCGTGGCTCATTGATGTGTCGTTAATAGTTGGAGCAAGAGGAAGAGGATATTATAACTCACATATTTAAAGTACTCCAGGTAAAATGCTTGTCCTGTCTTTACTTTGGCTCCATGCCAGGATTTCTTACCATCTACTTTTGTTGTTTACACTCTGATAGATTCAAGAAGTGGCAAAAATGTCGGGATTTAGATTATCTGTTGCATAAACCATACAGCAAACAGAAGAGTGTTAGGGCCGGGCGGAAGAGGACAATGAGAGCAGCGCTTCAAATAAAGTAAAGTCAAAATGTTAAGAATAAAGTTGAAATGCCATTTGGAGAACGAGGACAAAATGTTGAGAAGAAGAAAGTGTTGAAATGCAAAATAAAACAAATCGTCCTCCTTTCATTTTGTTCCCGTTATGCATGGCCGTCCTACTCCTCCGTACAAACGATCAATCAAACAAAGCATCATTTCTGCACAGAGGCTTTCATATAACTGCACATAACTCGACCAAGTTGCATAACAACGTGTCCTGCATTAAAACCAACACGATATCTCTTCACGTTGCTTCTTTTTCTTCCTACAGTACTTCATATTCAAACTGAGGTCCGATGCGCGATACCTATTTTATTTTGCCATTCACGTGGAAAGATGTCGAAACCAATAAACACACGCATGAACACAGACTGGTTTCTGCTTCTCTTCCACCAGGGGGCACTGTGGCTCTTCTATCAGAACTGTCCAATCGTGGCAGCACATCAGAGGAGCAGGAACCCAGATTAATAGATGTCTGACTGCAGTCGACAGTGTGCCGTGTGATCCTTATCCGCTGGGCACATGGTGCATGTCATTTTCATAGGCATCCCTCTCGTAACGCCGTGGCACACTGGAGGAAGATAGTGCGCTGAATACAAAGCAAAATGGCAGGAGGTGAACTCGGGCCGGGGCCTTATATGATGATTGCTTTGAAAGGCAACCCGGCACATCGGCGCTCTCGGATGAGCGGCTCCCGCTTGACTCCGATTCATCGAGATTAAAGTGCGGGCACCGATCTGGGGATAGGTTGCCGGTTTCTCTTGACCGCCTCGTTCATTAAGCTCTGAAAAGGCAAAAAGGAATCAGAAGGAGCATCCGTCCCTGCTGACGCTTCTTCAAATAACGCCGTTAGAGAAGCTTTTAAAGCAGGTTAAAAGGTGCAACAAACAGGAATCGGAGCATTAATATAGCAGCACACAGCTATTATTTGTGTGTTGGTACAGTTAGCTGAAAGCTCAGCTGTTGCCATGTTGAGAGGCTTTTAAGAGGCAACAGAAATGCACCTTAAACTAACGGCAGTGTCTTCATTTTGAAGCTCCAGCAATCTGCAGGTTTTATCAAACAGCCAGCAGCTGAGTGGACTGTTGAGCTCTCCTCTCAGACGAATGTGTATAAATCTGTGAAATCAGCTCCTGTAATGATTAGCTGGCAGACTGGAGTCTCCTCCTGAATTTGTGTTTTGAGACTGAGCATAAATATGACCTGTCAGCAGGGAGAAGTCATTCATGTCGGCCTCCTGCCGGTAATTACAAGAGGGGATTGACGAAGTGTGTCAACACACGTGGCAAACACTGGAATTGATTAATAACCGACGTGGCGTTCCAAGATAATAAAAGGCAGAATTATAGTGACAGTAATACTGTTTAATTAAAGCAGTTCGAAATGTCAATGTCTGTTAATGGTTAAACTTGACTTATATTATATTATTAAACTTATCTTGACTTTTAATAAAAGTTCAGCTCCAGACGTTTCCCACGATTCAACTCAACAGCTTCGTTTGGCCGTCGTTCCTGGTAAACATGCTCTTCTTTCAAACAAATCAACAAGAACTCAACAGCATCTATTAGTGAAGAGACTTTCAATAAGCTTAAAACTTAAAAGACCATTCAGTCCGTTCAGACCTTTGACTTGACAAGATCACGCTTTGTGGCGGGAGATTTACAACTTTTTAACTGCAGTGTACATATTCCTCATGACCCTTACACTCATATTAATGTCTAAAATTGGTGGAGTGACCCTTTAACAAAGCCCTTTTGACTCTCCCTCAGCATTTTGTCCCTGAGGGAGAATCTTCCACTACTTAGAAAACTCAACTACACCGACCCTTCAATGGCTCATCCTTCATTAGCCTGCCAGAGGGTAGGTTTGATTTGCAGTCCTCCGCTCTCATGCTCTTTCGCCCTGCAAACCCGTATGATGTACAGTTCTAAGAATTACCAAGGGTCGAGGAGCAGTAAAGGAGGGCATGTGAAATGATTTTCGAAATGCGCCAGGAGTCAACAAGCAATGGAAAACGATATTGTAAAGCCACGAGCCTTTGCCTCGATGTGAAAAGAAGCATGTTTGCTAGGCCTGCTAACCAAACATGCTGTCTTCCATTGTAGAGCAGCTATTTTCTAAGCTAGATGAATATCTTTCGATACTGCAAGCGCAGTTTGAACCAGGATTCTGGTTTATGATAAGCTGATGAAAGAAATACAAAAGCACTTTGTGAGGCTTACAGTTGATATCTAGTAAAAGCTAATTACCCGGCATGCTAACTGACGTCATAGCATCATGAATGTTGAACATTCATGATGGAGGCTCTGTGAGGCTGTACTTAAGGCTCAGTGGTTCATTGTCTGACAATGCTAACATGCTGATGTTGGCAGCTATAATGTTTACCATGTAATTTTAGCAAGTTAGCATGCTAATACTTACTAATTAGCACAAAGTACAGCTAAGGCTAAAGTTGCTACGTTGTTTGAACACAAACATTGATCTTTCGTCTAACTTCTTTTTGGTGTTGTTGACCTGATGATAGCGCTAAATGAAAAGTTATTGCATTTCACCCTGAGGGGAACATGAATGTCTGACACGCAGTCAGCAGGCATCTTCCTCTGGGGACCACGAATGTGTCTTGAAAATGTACAATAGTCGTTTACAGAGATGTTTCAACTTCACGGTAAAAAGAATCTGCTGTTTGTTTGATACATAACTCAGTGAGAGCCTTCAGCCTCTCTTACGTAACCAGCGCTGACACCACACTGACCCCACAAAGAATTTCACCACTCTGACCCAGTCTATTTGCTTTGACAGTGTGGGACTGACACCCATATGTGCTTCCAAGAAAAAGCCACCTTTGTGGGGCACATCAATGAGGAGGATGAAAGTGAAAGCCATGCCTGATGATGTGAGCAGGAGCTCCGGGCACTGTTTGGTCTAGATTGGTGAAGCGCCTGGTTTCTGTTCCCCACCTCTCCCCCTTCCCCTGTTTATTCGTCATTTTCAACCAAAGTGTTTTCGCCTCTCTCACCTCTTTTATTGTGTTTAGATGAACAAATAGTCCTGATAATGTCCCCATCTGGAACTCCTCAGTTGCTTGATGAGTACACAGCTCTCTGCTTGATGGAGTGCTTGTGCTTCGGTGAGGATTGTGAATGAGTCTGTGTGTGTGTGAGAGCGGATAGAGGAAACGAAAGGAGATAATGTGTGTGTGTGTGTGCAGGTGTAGGCTAGACGTCCATGCGAGTCAGCACCAGCTGTTATTAAAACCATGCTGTGTCTGCCTCCGCATACACAGTGCGGACGAGAGCGAAATGTGAGCTGTCGGAGAATCCTAAGCACCTCCATATGTTTTGGGGTTAACAGCTTTGAACCGCCTCCTCCGCTCATCTTGTGTGGGAGCCGTCACATGACTGTTTTGATTCATGCTCAAAGCCGCTCAGCTAATTTGATCAGCGGTTCAACCGGCGGCTTCGAATTCTAATGAACCACAATTTCTGCGATCAGGCTAATTGGAGATTGCAAGAGTAATGACAGTCAGCTGTGGAGGGGTTTCTGGTCTGTGCTCATTTCAAGGCCCCTGCTGGGGCGGAGCAGCTGGGTGGAGTTTGTCCTTGCAGTCGCAAGGCTGCTGGTTGAAACTGGGCCACAAACCAAACCAGTTCCCCACAATTAGACCGGTAAGCACTCTATTTAATGGACAGATGCATCATCTGGAACATTGAAGGTCCATTTCTTACCTCATGACTGACTAAGATACATTTTTCAGAGAGCTCGTAAAAGAGGATTTCACAGTTGTTGTTTCTGCTGCCGGGGTCCAGAACTTGTAAATTACAAACCGAATCTGTGAATCCTTCCTAACCCAAGCAGAATAAATGAAACAGCCGCATGTTGGCCTACAGACATGTCCACATCTGCCGTAGACTTACACTCTAATTCCCTGAGTGGGAGATGATCCAAAGGTCCAAAAGTTAATACACAGCTGCTGGAACCTCCGAGAATATTTGGGAAAGTATTTGTTAAACTGTAGAAACAAAACAGTAGAGTTTGTTGATATTAACATGCAGGAAACAAACCGTGGGGTTGGAATTCTAAGGGACTAATAAACATTATCTTGATGGGATTTGCAGTGGATGGGTCCAACAAAGATGGATCTCCCACCCAGGAGACCGCTGTTCATCCCCCACGTGAAAGCGCGGGGGATGAAAGGAAGCGACATTGACATATTTGTCATGTAACTTGTGTAATACAGTGATGGCACTACCAAAAGTTAAATTAAATTACCCCAAACAACGATCTTTTCCAAAACCAAACTAAGTAGTTCTGTTGCCTAAACCCAACAAAGTTGCTTCCTGTGAAGACTGAAGACACGTGTTGCTGGCTTTTGTAGGAAATCACACGAGAGTAACTTTTTTTTTGCCTCCTAGTCTTCTGACCACTCAAAGCGCTTGTAGACCTCTTGTCAACATTCATCCATTCACATCCATTCAAACACTGATGGCCAAATGCTGCAATATGTACCATACCATATCAGAATCTAAAGTGAATGCTTATTCACACACACCGATGTCTTCAGAGGCAATTTGGGGTTCAGGGACGCTTCATTCAGTGATTACATTCATATTTACTAATATGTAATTTCCTTTAGTTTGCACGTAAGTGGCAGAGTCCGTCACTCCTGCACTGTATTCAGAAAAAACACTTCTAGAATGTTAGTAGATTGAACTTTTAGCAGTCTGGCAGATTTACGCAGCCGACCACAAATTACCATCAAGGCCACACCATTCTGTGTCACCTCTTTTCAATTTAGCTTTTATTTACTGACATTGATGATCATGTGATTTACCATGAACGCGAGCATTTGGGAAGACAGCTCAGCCCTCGTGTCAAAAACAAGCACTAAATCACACGTGCATACTTAAAGCGCTAAATCTGAGACTGATGAAAATGTCGTCAACATCACAGCAGCCACCGAGGAAGAAAGGTGTTAGCTCAGTGCTGTTTCTTTACCAAGGAACCCACACCGTGTTCTCAGTCACTGAAGAAAGAAGCCAATGCCTTCTGATGGAGCAGTCCTTTCAACTTTTCTTCAAATTCAGTGTCTCTGTTGCTCAGACATGAAGTGCCTTGATGTGCAGATGCATTGGGTGTTGCTGTAGGACACAAATTCTCCACAGCCAGAGCTCCCTCGTACTGTCTTTGATTCGTCAATCAGCTACAGCACCATGTGAAAAACCAATCATTCACGGATCAGAGTAGGTTCCCTCACTGAAGCCTCTCTTCATTTTGTTGCATCTCAGCAGAATATATGCCATGATGAGCCCTTAAACAGGGACTTCTTTTTACCATTTACTGTGATGTCAATTTCCTTAATAGACCATCTGAAGTCAGAGCAGATAAGCACAGGAAGGTAACTGTGCATGAGCGGCGTAAACATCCGTAAGCGTGGCATTACTCAATGGTGATGACCGTCTCCTTCAGTAATGAGAGCAAACTACAGACACACGTAAAGGAAAACAGGTGGGCACAAGATGTGAGCTTTTCCAAACTGTATCCAAGCAGGTTCTGGGTCACAAACAGACAGCTCTTCATAACACAGAGACATCCCAGTGGAGCGCTGTGAGCTATCTGGTTTAGCTGGAGGACAACATGCATCACTGCAGCCCAATCAGTTCTCAGAGTGGAAAATGTTGATTTCATCAGCAAGAAGAAAACTAAAGAGGGTTTGGGTGGGAGTGATTGAACCCCCTGACTGTGATGGTTAATGGACACGGACATCTCCAGAGATGGAAGGAGCCTGAGAATACTTTACTTAAGTAAAAGTAACGTTCATACTTCTCTGCTGGACTATTCCCAAAGCATAATATAACCAGTCCACTTAGTCTGTCTGTCCCACTATGTGAAAGTCATTTAAACTTGCATTCTCTCTAGTGTCCATCAGGGGGCGACTCCTCTGGTCGTATAGAAGTCTAGTCTAAAATGACTCTACTTCTCTCTTGATTTATTCCCTCAGTAAACATTGTAAACATGAGTTTATGGTCTCAATCTCTAGTTTCAAGTCTTCTTCAATACAGCATGATGTTCATTATGCTAAGATGGCTAATATGTACCAACGTCAGTTTTCACTTGTTGCAACAGTAAATATTAGGGGTGTAACGCTTCACAAAACTCTCGGTTCGGTTCGATACGATACAGTGGGGCCACGTTTCGGTACGTTTTCAGTACAGCAAAAAAGCAGAAATGCCAAATCCTCTCTGGTGAGACTCTCAGGTAGTCTTTAAGAATGAAAGGTTGTGTTTGATACTTAAGATGTTCTCTAAAATCTTCCTCTATAAACTCAAAACAGACACAGTTCATGGAAAGTTTTAGAAGTTTTATTTTTCAGACTTAGCTACAGTGCTACTTTAATATTCACACTTACACACAAAGGTTTACTAGATTATGGTCCATAAATGTGGTCAACACTCGTCTCTCACTCGTTGCTCTGCTGAAGTCTGAAGTCTCTGTCTCTGAGAGCAATCCATGTAATATAATTATAATTAATAAAATTATATATATATATATATATATATATATATATATATATATATATATAGTAAGAATAAAAGCAATCCATGTAATATAATAATATATTAGTAATATAAATATAATTCCTTTATAGTTTATGGTTGTTAACTTCTTGTACATAGTTGTACAGAACAAATTAAACATTAATAAGAAAAGGAAAGTCCTCCGTTTTGTGTCCGTCCTCTCTAAAGCCGCTTCAGACGGCCGCTCCGTAGGTCTGATAACACCTCCATCAACAGCTGCTTCCTCCGCAGACATGCAGACTTTAACTGAACAACAGCTGCTAGTAAAGACAACACGGTCAGCAACGCCTGTACTCACTTGATCATGCTGAATTAACCCGGTAGTCGATCTGTAATCAAGGCTGTTGTTGTTCGTGAACATTCGGTCACGTGATAGGAGCGTGGCGAATCAGGGAAGGACATCACGTTACGTCGGGTGGGTTGCCATGTTTGAGCGCTCCACCAATTTCAGCTATATATTTTTTTTCAAAAGCAATTTAATATTATTCAGACGTATTGTTCGGTTCGTAATGCGTACCGAGCGGTTCAATACGAATACGTGTATCGTTAGTAAATATTCACGTATGCATGGCAGAGGCAGCTTTCTTTGATTGCTGACTACTTAGGATCGGTAACGTCACAATTAGTGTGTTTTCAATTCATGAAAGTTAATTGTAACATTTTGTCGAGCCAAAATTAGAATCTCAATTAATACAACAGTTAAAGTGAATTGTGGATGCACTGTGCTAACCAAGCTAGCGCTACTGTTAGTTGGTAACTTAACGTTTGTTAGGCTGACAATACCTGGCCCTGCCAGGCCTTGCTTTTCCCAAACTTCTCCCTTACTTCCAAATATGGTCACCTCTGTTCCAAAAACAACAAGATGTTGACGGACAAAATGCCAAATTCAAGGCTTTAAAACGGTAGTGTGCAGACCAATTTGTCCCCTTCTTTTATAGTCTATGATTTTAACATAGCCAGACCCAGTATGCACTATTGGGTTTGTTTGATTTGGATCTAGCATGCTCGCTGGATGGTGCAATAAACCAGTGATTAATTAGGGTGCACACACCGTCTTTTCCTGAGAGCCTTCTCTCTGGAGCTCTGCCCTCCTGCAGCCACAGACACATCAGCAGCATTTTTTCCTGCTGCAGCTGCTGATTTAACTTCTTTCTTTTGTTCCATTCTCACATTTTATCAGGACATTTTCGCGTAAATCAACTTTGTTGCAGGAAAAAGAGTAAATGCAATTTGGTTCTTTCACCCTGTAAATTTGTCAAAGTGTAATTCTTTCAGGCCGAATCTGCTGAACTAATGGGGGATTTCCTCATGGCTCCAGATGTTTCTTCTTTCTGGAAGATGAGACTGCAGCTGTATTCCCTGAGCCATTATTGCAAGTTTCTAGTCTTCGAGAATAATGGTGACCTACTTCCTTCATCCAACATGCTAAATTGAGTATTCTCTCAGATCTGTGCTCTGCTTTCTAAGGACAGCTGAACAAAAACTACATTCAACTTTTGAATAATTCTGTTACAAAAAAGTATATAAAGTCACACACGTCTGTATGTTTCCTGAAACGTTGGTGGTCAATACTACCATTTCAAAGTTAAATAAAAAAATATTGTCAGTTATGGGGCTCAGTTATGTCATTTATGGTACAGTGGCAAACATTCTTGAGTCATCATTTTCCAATCTTTTGCTTTCCCTGCCTTACTAATAAAAAGTTTCATTTTCAACTCTGAGCTTCGTAGAAACAGGTGATGTTTTAATAAAATATGGGAAAATTGCTCTGCACCACGGTCTGTCAAAGACAAATAATTTACAAATGAGGACATATAACCATGATCAGCATTTTTCAGAAGCAGATTCAAAGATGGTGCACACTGCTAAGAGCAGAAACAATCAGTTATTGTAATATGTGCAGTTATGAAAACACAGTAACTACTTAAAATAAACATTTATGAAAAGCATTGGATACCAACTGATGTCTTTGGAGTAAAAAATACAAATCATCTGCCTTAAGAAATCTTACTCGGAACATACAATTCTGTAATTAAGTTAAACAATATTTCCTAGTTAGAAAATGTGTTATATAAGTTACGCAATTATTCTGTCAATCTCAGAAGCAACTGTACTATGTCATCGAAGCAAAGGTACATTTGCTCCTGAGACTCTTTGTTCAGGATCAATGGATCAATTGCTTTAATGTGAAATACTTAAAAGAAGCTTATAGAGGCAGATTCTGATGTCATTATACAGTTTGTTACTTCAGTCTAAAATGACTAATTTGTTCAATATTATGTGGTGTTTTCCCATTTAGTCACTGACCTATGTATATTTCATAGAGTAGTCGTAGGACTACTGTGTAGAGGACAGCAGTAGTCTTAACGTGATTGTTGGTATTTTTGTCCTAGTATGGTAGGAATATAGAGACACTTGTTTTTTACTCTTTGTCCCATTTCCCTGAGTGATTTCAAATATATAGACGTTAAGGAATGTGTCAACATATTTTAATTAATTTTGGTTTTATTATGGTGCTTGGCCTGTGTAGAACCAATCAGGTAACTACAACTATTCATCTGTGCCATCCCCTTATAGAATGAATATTAATTATCACTCGTAAAAGGTAAATCATTCAGTAAAGGGTAATAGACTGCACAAAGGGACTATACAAGTCATTAGCCTGAAGCTAAACTGCAAAGCACAACAACTGGTATCCAAAAGAACAACAACAGCAACTGTCTATGAGCAATAACTGTAAAAATTATGCAACGCAAAAAACATTATTGTAGTCTGCTTACCCACATGATTAACATTTCTTTAGCAAACATTGCTCAAAATGGGAGGCCCTTGATAATTCCCAGTGATGGGGATTATACAAAAATATATGTAAAGGGTAAACTGTGGTGCTGCAAAATACCATCAACGTTTTGCCTCTAAACAGCACAACTGCAGGTTTTAATCAACTCAATATTTCATCATTGTGGCAGCAGTTTTTACAACATTATGATCATAAAAAACTTGTATCTAGGCAGTTGCTTGGGCATACAGTATGGCAGTGGGCCATTATGAAGTGAAATTCTTCAAAACACTTGGAGAATGGTAGCTTTAGAGTCGATGCCTATGGCATTCCTAGCTGTGCATCGATAGACGCCAGCATCTCTTTGCGTCGGGTTCTGGATGATGAGGGAACCTTGTGGATGGAGGTACTTGTTCCCAAAAAGGCGTGGCTGCGCACTGACAGCCAAGCGGGTTTTATCAGGGGTTTCCCATGCTACCTCCACTCTTGGGATCCCAGTTGCTACGCAGTTTAACTGGACAGCAACTCCATGTTTAGCGTAAACCACAGGGGGAGGGCCATTTGTAATTCGAGGTGGGTATGCAATCACAATTACTGATGCAGAAAGCTGAGAGCTGCCATACTCATTTGCCGCCCTGCACACGTAGGAACCCCGATCATAGACTGATACTTGTTGGATGGCAAGTGTCCCATTAGGTAGAACAGCATATCGTCCAGCTCTCTGTGGCCTGTTGAGGACCACCCCACTGGGTATCGTCCATGTTAGTCTGAGAGGTTCGCCACTGGTTAGACAATGAAGCAAAAGTCTTTCCCCATTCACAACGCTGACAGGAGAGTTATATCTGTTGTTAATCTCTGGCTTTCTCCCCGGGGACAATGTGATCGTACGCTCCACAAGCCCTTGGGAATTACGCCCAAGACAGCGGTACATACCGGTTTCAGAAACAGAGGGGTTGCTGATGATCAAAGAGCCATCGGGCTTGTGGAAAAACTTAGAGAACCGAGCACCGCTATGCAATGGTGTGCCGTTGGGTAAGATCCAAATAAGGTGAGGAAGTGTTGAGCCCTCAAAAGAGCAATTCAAAGTCATTGTATTCCCCACAGTCAGTGAAAGGCTATCTGTTTTGGAACCTCTAATTTGTGGACTCTCAACAATCTCTTTCACATCCAAGTTGACCACAAGCTTGACCTCTCCTCCTTCATTACGAGCGATACAAGCCAGTTGCCCCGAGTCTGTCCTCTTGGCTGAACGGATTTCCAAGGTACCATTTTGGTGAACTGTCATTCTGTTGCTGTGGTATGGTGCAGGTAGGATCACATTTCCTGGTAGTACCCACATGATGCGAGGGGTGGGAGTTCCCTTTGCCACACAGTCCACCAGCTTCCGCTGATCCTGGACTGCGGCCACCTTGATGGCGTTGGCAGTTCCTCTTATGCCGTTGATCATTGGAGATGTTACTTGGACCTCCAGCCTAATGACTTTATGGTCTTGGCCTGCATTGTTCCTGGACATGCAGGTGTAGTTACCTCCATCAAAACGCTGGACCTTTTGAACCACCAGTGTCCCATCATCCAGGACCTGGTATTTGTCTAATGCAGGGGAGATCACTCTATTTGTAGGGGATATCCATGTGATGGTTGGCGTTGGTTCCCCTTTGGCATTGCATCTCAGTGTGACTGTCTCACCATAGAAAACCCTGACGAACTTTTGGTTTTTATCCTGGATTTGTGGAGGGGAAGTTGCAGCCTTGACTTTGACTCTAACCTTCATCTCATCTTTGCCAAGTTGGTTCTCAGCGTAGCAGGTGTAATCACCTTCCTCTGGCATGCCGACATGGTTGAAGAACAGCGTTCCATTGTCAAACACCACATACCTACATACAGTTGAGAGAGGGAAGGGGAGAAGGGACATATTGATTTTTACACTATTATGACTGTAGCTATCAGTTGAGAGTTAAATGCATTCATGTAAATTTAGTAGAACATTTATGAATTAATGCAATTATGAAAATTTGGACATCACCTATTGTAACTTACTTTTTCCATGTACAACTTTTCTTACTAAAGAAATACTCAGCACAAATAAAAAAAAAATCCTTTGTCAGGAACTGTATGTGCACGTAATGAAAGCTGGTTGTGAAGTTCTTTCCATACTGTACCAGGAACGCAGATTCTGTATTTATTTCCAAGGCTTTTTTGAGACAGTTGACAACAAAGGTACTATTTGATACTCTGTGAGCCTTTTTCTGTATTCAGTCAGCTATTATGTGTCAGAAAACAATGTGTTTGGTTGTCCAGCCTTGATAGACTGAAAATAAGTATCTACAGTATGTTGCATGTATCATGGCAGGAAACCAGGAAATCCAGTTGAAATACAAAGGAGTGTTTGTATTGTAACAGCACATGCCAAAATTGGTTCTTGAAGTAATTTTCTGTGGAAGTGTAAAGAGTCATCAATCTTAAGGTGGTGAGCTGCCACAGTAGCAGAGTCACGGAATATTTTCCAATTAGTTATATGGACATTATGTACATTTCTAATTAACCTTTACATGTCTTAATTGATTACTTTTATGCAGGCCAGTCCACAGAAATGGCTGGGCTCCTGAAAAGGTCCAGTGAATGGGCCCTCTTCAAATCTGGTTTACAGATTAGCAAACAGAGTGCTGCAAAAATGTGTCTTGTCTTGAAGTCAAAGCCTATCATTCATCTTTTACATCTGGCCATTGCATTTATGCCTCAACAAAAGTATCATAAACGTTTGTTTGCCACAGAGCTTAATTTGTGCAATAATCCAACATTTTGGATTTACAGTACTTTACTGTTATTTTATTCTGTTGTTTATTGGTTGTTTAGCACTTTTCTAGTCTTCTGACCACTCAAAGCGCTTTAACACTACATATCATCATTCACCCACTCATACACTGATGGCAGCGGCTACCATGCAAGGTGCCACCTGCCCAGCAGGACTCTAACTAACCATTCATACACGGATTAAGTGTCTTGCCCAAGGACACATCGACAGGGAATAGCGGAGCCGGGATCGAACCAATGCTCCTCTGATTTAAGGACGACCCTGCTTTACTATTAAGTCTAAATGGACCCTCCTCTGTAACGCTTCCTGATGTTTCTTACATTCTTTACCCCATTAAAGCTTTTTTGGAAAGTTTTGAAGAGATGGCTGTAATAACCAACTTACAACTAATTCAGAACTTCTCAAACATCCTTTTTCTTCTCATAAAGTCTTTTTTAATCATTCATGTCACCAAAACCACAACCTGTTAACAGTTCTTTCAGTTGATTCAGCACCTCTGAATGGACCAATGGAGGTATATTTTAGAAGTGAAAGTTAATTCTGAGAGTCACTATGAAGCAGCTTATACCTGCGACTGCGTCCCCCGCTGACACCATCTCTTTGTTTGACCGGGTTGACCATGCTGCCATCCGGCAGTGCCCAGCTGATCTCTGGGTTGGGGACACCAGATGCCACACAGTCCACCTTCAGGTCCCCACCGTACACCACCTCCTGATTGGATCTCTGCTGCTTCTGCTCGATCTTGGCCGGTCTGGTCAACACGTCGACCCGCAGCCGAACGTAGTCATCACCCATCTTGTTACGTGCCACACACAGGTAGTCACCACTGTCCTTGTCGGTCACAGAATGAATGGTGATAGTGCCATTGGGGAAGACCTTTATCCTGGGGTCAAAACTGCAAAGATAATAGAAACAATAGCATTCAGGAGGACATTAAATGTATGCATATATTTAAACATGTATTGCTCTAGAAAAAGGATTATTTTGCATGTACATTTGTTACCTGTACTGAGCATCCACCAGCTTCTTAGAGGGTGTCCTCCAGATGATCCGGGGCTCCGGCCCTCCTGTTGCCACACAGTTGAGCATCAGCCTCCCCCCATAGATCACATTTGTTCTCTGGGGGGACGACAAGGTGATACTGGCCTTGGCAGAGTTCAGATTCCTTCTTGTGCTCAAGATCACTGATCTCTTGCTGGATGCCACCGCGTTACTGGCTGAACACTCATATCTCCCAACGTTTCCCTGGCCCAATCCCCGTATGTACAGGGTGCCATTGGGAAAGACAATGAGGTTGCGTCCAGTAACAAATTGGGAAGCAGTGAGCTGCACTCCATCAGGTGTGATCCAGGTGATTACTGGCTGAGGGGCCCCTGTTGCAGTGCAGTGGATGTAGGCGGGGCTGCCCTCTGGGAGGGTGGTGTTCTCATGTTGTGCCTGCTGAATCACAGGTGGCAACATGGAGACATAAAGGCGGACTGAGACTGAGTCGGCCCCAGCTGCACTGCTGCCAATGCACTTATAAATCCCCCTGTCTGAGTAAGTGGCCTGGCTGATCTGGAGTGTTCCGTTACTAAAGACGGCCACATGCTGCTGAGGGGCAACACCAAGTGGGGCAGCAGCCACGTGGACATGGTTAGGCAGCACCCATGTGACTCGAGGCACAGGGTGACCCTCCACTTTACACTCCAACTTGACTTTGTCACCGAGGTGCACAGGGATGTCTCTGTGCCGAGGCTGGAGGATCCGCGGATGCTGAGACAGGACCACAAGGTTGACTACTAACTTGTCTGTGCCGTACTGGTTCTGGACTGTGCAAAGGTACTGGCCCCCGTCCAAGGGATGTGTGTTTCTGATGATTAATGTACCATTTGGATGGACCTCAAACCTCTGGACCCTGGTGTTCTGAGCAATGCTCGCCCCTGCATGAATGGAAAGACAGCAATTGTAAAAAAGACAGTGTTCGCTCAGACATATAAATATAAGGTGAATAATTATTTGATGTTAAAAAGACAAAAACAATATAGGGTAGATGAAATGGGTGTAGTACACAATACATTTGTGTGGGTGCCATTTCTTACAAATAAATGTTCAAGGGGATACTTCATTTCGACTGGTAGAAAGGCTTTGTTCATCCCAATGAATACACATTAGATGGCTTCATTATCAGGGAGTGCGCCCTCCACTTTATTTGTGAAAAGATATTGAAGTACCATTAAAATGTGAGTGAATTGAACTAACATATATAATTATTTTTGATCAACCCAGTTCTCCTTGAAATTATGTTCATATTGAATGATTCCACTGGTCACACAATATATGTCCAGTGCCAGGGCAGAGTGTCTTTTAGTAAAAAGGAGATAGGCGGATGGGTGTTTTTTTTAAAAGATAAACATGATCTTTCCCGAACCTTAATAGTAGTATTTTAATTGATCTTATCTTAAACATAGTTTATTTCATCACCACCTTTTTAAAAAATAATATTGGAAATTGTTATCTTTTTCCAGATCTATAACAAACATGGTACAAAGAGGCAACCTCTGCTGCTGAGAAATGAAGCACGGCAATGCCAAAACCTGCAGTTCCTCAAATGACCACATAAAGCTGGCTCGAAAAACAAGTCAACCCTTTACACATCTGCATAAAGCAGATAAAGCATAAAGCCGGCTTCCTCTAATTTTTAACAAAGGGTCTTGGAACAAAAAATGAAAAGTTGTTGTGGTGTCACATTTTATCATTCTCATCCTCATCCATTTTGGAGATCATGTGTGAGCAATGTGCTGTACTGTACATATTGAAAACACATCTTCACTGATGATGAATCTCTAACCATATTGAAAAACAATAAGATGTCTGCACTTTTATCTAATTTGACTCTGTATTATTATTATAATTATTACTATTATTACTACTAACAATAATGATGATTAATAATTTACATTACTTAGTGCATATTAGAAACTTAAATAAAGCAACATATTCTGGGCTCTTACAAACTATGTGATTACACTGGTTTAATCTTTTTTTTCTATTTCCCGTAGTGTTTGTAAAGAAGTTTGACCTGATGTACATAAAATACTGAGTTTTTAGGAGGTTAAGTCATACATACCACTAGCAACTTTAGTCCATGACAGGAAGGGCATTGGATCACCCTCAGCCCCACAGGGAAGCTGAGCATCTGTTTCAGCATCCACAGTGAAAGTCTGGAAATTGCTGTTAGTTATTCTTGGCTTCCCTCTTGGAATAGATCCTTTTCCAGGGAGCTGGTGCCTTTTGGTCACATCCTGAGTGCTTGTTGGAAGTCCCTCTCTGAATGGATCGGTTGGAATTGCAGCAATTGTTGGGGCTGGCGTGGCAGTCGGTTCGATTGACTGCCTGCTGGTCAATTTTAGGGCTGGGGAAGTTGAATTTGTACTAATAAATAGAGCCAGCTTGTTGTCAGTTGACTGGGTTGCAGGACGAAAGTCTGATGTTCTCCTAGACTCTGATGTGATGATGGGTTGTGTTTGTTGGTCTTGACCGTAGTTCTCTGAAATTATGTTGATCTTGGGAGCCTCCTGAGTGATAGCCCTAAATGAAGGGCCAATTTTGGCTTCTGTGGATGATGTTTTGGGTAATGTGACATGTGACGCCACTCTAGATGGGATCACAGCATCAGGCCTTGATGAAGTAGCAGAGACAGTTGTTGTTCTGATGATACTTGTCAAAGGAGCATCAAAGTTGGCAGGTCTTTCAGGTAGTGTAGGTTTCTTTGTGGTAACCTCTTCTGTGTCCAAATCACCCTCAAGAGGCACGCTCAGTGTCGTAATCAAGCCACTTGAAGTGTGTCCAGAGGTTGTCTTGATTTCATGCTCGATCAAGGAAGCAGCTGAGGCAAATGGGGATGGCGGCAGTGAAATATGAATGTCAGTGTCTTTCAAAAGCATTCTGTCACCTTTTTCTGTGGGTGTGTATTGATAGTCTGATTCATTCTGCCCGACATCTGTTAGCAATTGCGTTAGAGTGTGAAAATCCCCAGAGTGTGGCATAGGTCCAAGGTCTATTGTAGCGCTAACCTGTTGTGTCTCCTCTAAGGGTTTAACAGGTGGAAGAGGGCTGCCCGTAAACCTCTGCTGAGTGACTGATGTGATCATATCCAAGAGCTCAGGAGGAGACGCACTTTCTGAGATTTTCAGGGTTGTTTGAGAACTTGTCTTTCCGTGACCTACTTCTGGAGAGGCTGTTGGAAATGATGGTGCCGCTGATGTGGTTTTGAATAGTGGTTTGGCTGTGGGTTGATGGCTGTCGTTTGTTTCGGAGGGAGAAGCTGGAGGGGAGGAGAGTTTTCTGGCTGCCTCATCGTCATGCCCTAAGACTGCGCTTTCTTCATGACTCAGTATGCCTGATGACGCTGCTTGGCTGCCGCTGAATGGAACAGTGGTATTGAAATTGGCTGTTTTAACTTCTAATGGGTCTATTTTTAGCTGTGTGGAAGCAGTGGTCCTGAGTGTTGCTAGGGGAGCATTTGCAGGCGTGGTGGCAATAAACTGGGTGGGTTTAGTCACCTTTTGTTTCCTTTTATTTGGATTTCTCCGACGATCCCCATTCCTTCTCCTGGAGTTAGGTTGTCGAATGCGCGGGGGGAATCGTCCTTCAGACCCCCTCCTTCTTGTGGAGGGGGTCCTTCTTGTGGGTACTAGTGTAGTTGTTGGAGGTACTTGTGTGAGCATTGCTTGAGATTGCAAATCATCAAGTGTTGTAACCTTTGGATGAGTATGCAACTGTGATGTTGTGGCAGTCACACTAAGATATTTTCCATTTTCCTCTTGGCTTGTTTCTAGTTCATTGAGGTTGACCGAAGGGATAATTTGACTTCCCCTTGAAGATAGTTCTCTGTCATTAATAGAGTTGGTACCAACATTCGGTCTGTCTATATTCTCTCTTCTCTCTGATGCCTTGGATGCATCAGCTGTTTTGACTCCATTAACATCTGTATTTGTGCTTTGGTTTTCTTTTAGAGAAAATGTAGTGCTGCTGCTTGCAGTGTTTGTGTTGGCCTGCCAGAAAGTGACATCGTGGAGGGGAACAGATGTGGTCTGCTGTGGGAGGAATACACTGTTTGAAGTTGTGTGTATATCCAAATTTGTTTCTTGGACTGTGTGCTGTGCATTGTCTACAGTCTGTGTTGTATCTGCTGCAGCATGGATGCTTTGTGTGTGCTGACTGTTTGATGTCATATCGCGTGTATTATGTGTGGTGTAACTGTTCAATGTCAAATATGTGCCTTGACCTTCTGTATGTTTATTCGTTTTCATTTGCCTATATTGTGTTGGAGTGAGTGGTGTTGTAAAGTAATCCTGACCCTGCACAGTCATGCCATCTGAAGATCCCTCAATAGTAACTTGTGACTGTGTTGCTTTCTCTGTCTGTTTCCTCTCTGTTGGATGCTGAACTGGGAGTGGTGTCACGGTATTCTGAACATTTCGATCCCTTATCTTAGCCAAAATATCAGCCCATTTCTCTGGGTCTATTTTACTCTTTGACATATTAATCTTCCTCCTGCTGTCAACTGTGTTCTTCCTGTCTTCAACATGTGATCCTGTTGGTTTTTGAAGCACCGGCGGCCTCCGCCATCTATTCCTCGATGGATGGACGCCCCTCCTGCCAGGGGCCACACTTCCTGGAATTCTCTTCCTCAAAGGATCCAAGCGGCTCATTGGAGCCCCCACCTGAGCATCCTCAATGTCCCCTGATGCCTCCTCTGCATCATCTGTGGGGACTTTAATCTGAGTGTTCACCCCTGACACTGACTGAGGTCTTGTTGGCAACTTCCTCAAAGGCCTTATGAGCCCTTTGCGTCGGACAAAAGTGATTTTTGTAGACAGTGTATCCACACCATGAGGATTAATGGCGATGCATTTATAATAACCACTGTCCAATAGCTGAGTCTCTGGGATATGTAGTGTGCCATTGTAATAAACCAAAGCTCTAGAGGAGTTAGCTTGGAAACTAACTATGTTGCTGTTCGGTAGAATCCAGTTAATTTCAGCATCAGGAGAACCAGATGCTGTGCAAGGCAAGGAAATGGGGTTGCCAGCAAATCCCTCGATAGGTGTAATTGAGGCGTCCTCCCCTGGGGGAGGGCTAGAGGATTCCTGCACTGTCAGATGGAATGGCATGACAGCAAGGTCTCCATCAACCTTGGCAATACAGTAATAAATTCCAGTGTCTGCGTGGCTGACAGCTTTAATGACCAGCCGTCCATCGCTGGACAGAGACACCCTGTTGTCTGGACTGCTGTATGGTGCCTCCACCTTAGAGCCGTCTGGCAAAATCCAGTGGATGACTGGTTGGCCAGAACTTTGCACGTTGCAGTACATTTGACTTGAATTTCCCAGGATAGCACTCAACACTGTGCTGGTCGTGTTTATTGACTCAATCATGACCCATGTCCTCCTGTCTCTCCGCACGAGCTCTGTCTCAACTGTCTCTGAGAAGTCCGTGCTCAGGATCAATTTTACCATCTTGGCTGATGATTGAAGTCTGTTCAGCTGAAGGTTTGCAGATGTCTGCATCAGCCATGCCGGCTGGGCCATCATATTAACTTTAACACCTGTGTAGTACTGGGCATCCTTCTCAGAGTCCTGTCTGTACACATAGATTGGATTAGGCTGACTTCTGAGCAAAATCCCCTTTTGCAAGTGGGCTGGCACGTTACTGTAGTATGCGATAAGCCTCCACAGTTGTTCATACTTTTCTCTATCGACAGGGCATTCAAGATCCACAGACACAGTGATGTTGGAGGCCAGCTGGAGCTGGTTGATCTGCTCCCAGTTGATCTTGGTGAGCACTCTTGGCTCGCCAATACCACACTCCAAATCCACCTCATTCCCATGTTCGTCGGACAGGCCAAGAGAGATGTTCCCAAATGGTTCCCTGAAGTCCTCTAGGGTCATGACCTCACTCTCGACGTCAACAGGTGGGGAAGTCCTGTGAGGAGAACTGATGATGGGGCTGCTGCACACCAGGTTCTCCAGAGCCTGAAGCTCTTTCCTCTGGAGGTGCCTGGGAGAGGAGCACATGGGACACAGCTGGCCACCGGGAAGGGCCCTGTCCTTTTTACATTTCAAGACACCTGGAGACAAAAACCACAAAAGCTGTCAAATAAGACCTTGAAGTATTCTTGGATTAACATCTTTGAATGTTCCAATCTATAATAAATTGGAGATAATCTATCAGGTCACTAGTCTTTAAAGGCTCAACAATAAGGACTTCCTGCTGAAAGAGTGTGGAAAAGAAAAACGCCACTTTTTGCCCAATCAGGCAAGTGGTCAAAAAGAAAACGCTTTTTTTCCGGACCTGATTATTGAAGTAGCTAAGGAGTGAGCCTTCTGATATATTGTATTGTTGTTTCAACAATGTATAGCATTTTGGTCAACCTTTATTACTTTAAATGTTTTCTATAAAGGAACTAAACTTGAAAATACTGATACTCGCGAGAAAATGGCATAGAGTAAAGACATAGTTTATGACAATTTTTACTTGTCCAATAATTATATAGGGACAAGTAAAAATTGACTTAGGCAAGTAGATTGTTGAAGCACTTGCACTTAAAACACATTAACATTGAACTCTGTAAAGAAAGGTCTAAATCAAATTGCAGTGTGGAAATTAAAAGTCTGACCTGGAGAAGTTTTATCCCAGTCATGGAGCCACCTCATGTTGCAGTCGCATAGCCACGAGTTCCCATGGAGGTACAGGTTCTCCAGCTGTGGCATGGTCGCCACCAGCCTGGAGGGCAGTGATGTCAGCATGTTGTCTGACAGATAGAGGTGCTTCAGAGTGGAGACGTGGAAGTGGCCCATCAGGGTGAAGGTGGTGAAGGTGGCTGGGTGCAGCTGCTGAAGCCGGTTGCCTTCCAGCTGTAGCAGCCGCAGGGAGGTGAGGCCCTGGAAGGCGTCTGGGTGGATGAATTCCAGTCGGTTGTGGTCCAGGTGTAACCTGGCCAAGGCCCAGAGACCCTGAAGGGTGTGTCTGTTGATCTCCTTCAGCTTGTTGTAGCTCATCTTCAACATCTAAACCAACGAGGAGAAAGAAAATCATCATGAGTAATGACGACATTATGATCCCACATTTTCCTTAGATGAGGCACGTTATGCTGAACAGATGACAGATCTTCAACCACACATTTGGATATTTAATGTGCTGATGCAGACATATTTTTTTATGAACTTAATATAGCAACAGTGAAAGTCAGAGAGCATGAAACAGTGTGTGAATGTTGTATGAATTTTAGTTTAGGGATACAGAAGCAAATTTGTTGGGCCTTTTTTTTTTTTAAATGAAAATTGAAGGCGTCGCTGTACCTGGTCAGTCAAGAAACACAATGGACCCATAGTCAAAGGGCTGGACACACACTGTTTTAAATGTGGTGACAATAGCACTAATGTTCTAAGTTGTATTTTAACTTTCAGTTAGCCACTATTCATTCATGCATTCTTTCTTTCCCAGGTAATATTTTCATGGTGTGTTCAGCCGGTGTACCTGCAGTGAAGTGAGATCTTTGAACACTCCATGAGGTAGACTGTGGATGTCGTTCCCATGGACCATCAGAAGCTCCAGCTTTCTCAGACCAGCCAGCGATTTGTCTGTAATCTTATTAATACTGTTGAACCTGAAACAACAACACCAAGGTGGGCGGTAAAATAAACATTAAACCCATTCATGAGAAACAATACATGAGCCTGGGCACTGACATGACAAAAACGTTAAACCCCTTTATTATACTGCGTTAAGAGTGTAATCCAATCACGGACAGTGGAGCAAAAATAACAAGGCATGCAACAAAGGACTGACCCCAGATTCACGCGTTCCACGTTTCTGGATATAGCAGCTGGGATGGTGATGAGGGAGCGGAAGGTGCAGTGGAGCTCAGCGGGCTGGGGGCAGGAGCAGGGTCGGGGGCAGGGGACCGAGGCAACAGGGGGCAAGATCATCAGCACCAGCAGAGTGTGGAGGACGCACACGGCGGGGGGGTCCATCTTCATTCAAGGGAGGAGCGGCTGCCCGTGTAATAACTACAATAACAATATTTAGTTATTAACACATGCCGCATTGTTATTATTATTATCTTACTCTTCTTCATTATTAGTATTATTTTTAGCGTTTTAAAACTAGAATTCACGATTCTTGTGAAAATGAAACTTTAACTGGAATAAAACCCAGATGACAGTCACAATCCGTCCGAGGTCAAACTTAATTTGCTGGCGCGCTGATCCCGAGTTTGGCTCGAGTTTCGTGGGTGACTCTCTGCCTCCATCACCGCACGGATGGATGAACTGCAGCGGGGAGACGCACTCTGCTGCAGCGGTGGTTTCAGCCAAAGTGCTCCCTAAATATTTAATAACTTCAGCTCAAATCATTGTAAGGAAATATAAATGCTTTTACCTCAAAATCGTGATAGCCTCTCTCTAGGGAACTCCTCATATTCCATTTCAACGCGGTTGAAGTCCAGAAACCGCAGAGTCGAATTAAAACTGGAACAAAAAAAACGGAAACCTCTAAGAGGCAATAAACAAAGTTTGTGTTTTAAACTGTGAAAATCTGCACAGAACAGAAGCTGAGCACAGACTGTAATTTAAAATCCTTGGGGGTGTGTGTGTGTGTGTGTGGGTGGGGGGGGGGAGTGTTTTGTCTTTCTCCTGCTCTGTGGAACTCCAGTAAGGACTGAGTGAAGGAGCTTCTCCGGCGCGCACGGCGGAGACGCAACAGGAGGAGCCAGAAGTTTTTTTTCGGGAGGACAGAAGAGGTTGGAAAGAGTTATATGATACTGTTATACAGCCAAAAACACTGGTACGCTGCTGTGAGTGAGAATGATTGGTTAGCGGTGCTGTGACATATTGGGTGAGTCATACCGAAACAATAATAAATTAGATTGATCTCAAAAGACAGTTTTAGAACCAGCAGATAGGAGCAGCTGGAGATCTAAAACAAACTGGAGAGATAGTGGCATCAGAGCTGCAGCTGACAGGCCAGTGGTGTGGTCCACGGCCTGAACTAAGTAGGCCGTAGCTGTCAAATGAGGCCTATAGGCCTTAAATAAAATAGAAAAATGTATTAAGAATAAAGGACCTTTGGTTTTCTATCATCACACCAGTTGAAATCTTTAACCTATCAAGCTTTTCACCAGTCGTAGTCATCGTCAACACCGTTTTCTGCAAAGTAGGCAACTCAGAGAATGCGGATGGGGGGGAAAAAGGTAATCAAACTGCCGTCAATAACCGGCTAACTGGCTGTGATAGAGGTCATTTGGCATGTGGGCACAGAAATAAAAAAAAAAATCACGGCTCGTGTGCCATGGGTCCATTGGCCATTGGTGGCATGCGAGCCTTAGGTTGCCCCTGATTTAAATCAGAAATTGATGCACATGCTTTTATTTTTCCCAGCAAGTTCATTTGAGTTAAAGATCTCATCGTCGCTGTAGAACTGTGCCATGAATCACCCATAAACTGTCATGTCAGCCTAAAAAAAAAGTGTTAAACTGCTATTTGGCCTTCTCTCCGCCTCTGACTGTGATGACGGGGGGGGGGGGGGGGGGGCTTTCAAGCCCTTTCATTAACACTGACTCACATATTCACAGCAGGCAGTCTAGACACACATCCAGTGGAAAACAAGCATGCATATACCACACAGGACATAAGAACAATGGGCCACACATCAAAAAGTGAAGTTGACAGGATGGCCTGAGGGAAAGTGTGCGTCATCAGGAACGTGAATATCTCTCTGATATCAGCTAGCAGGACTTTAGATGCTGCTGTGTATACGATGTGCTGAAGTCTGGGGCTCAGCGATGTTGAATTTCTCCTCCTCCTCTCTAGAGACCTCCGTCACCTAAGTGCTGCAGTCCGGAGGCTGCCGAGTGCGGGCCGTGTGACGGTGTTTTAAGCTGGAGGAGCGACGGTGAGCGGATGGGCCTCACGATGAGCCTCCATCCATCACGATGTCACCGCCGTCCCGTAGCACACCTGCACCAAAACCACATGGAAGTCAGGTCACTGCAGCTATGCGGCCTCCATGCATCATCTGAGCGCCACACGTCACTTTATTTGAAGAATGAATTTTTCATAGAGCCGCTGAAACAATCTGCACATAGATGTTAAGCTTGCAGGCGGATGTGACTCAGGGGTTAAAACGGGCCGTCCACTAATCTCATGACCGGCGGTTTGATCCCCGCCGCCTCTAGTCCGCACGTCCAAATGTCCTTGAGTGAGACACTGAACCCATTCAGCGCTTTACAGCAGCCCACTGCTGCTACTATGAATACTTTGTGTGGGACAATTCAATCTAGAATTATGACCTCGTGCTCGGTTTGCCTCCATCGACCAGTCAAACTGCTGACTTGTCCATAATATTGTGCATCCCAGATAAAAGGAAAGAGATCCAGAAAATACTCCGTTAATGGGAATATTGTGACGTCACATGACAAACTGAGACAGAGGGTTTCTCTTTTAGGGAAAGCCTTTATTTTCCACTATTGCATTTCTTGTCTGTGTCCGACAAACACGGTTAACAAAATACCTCTACATGAAAATATATATATTTATTTCTATATATATCTAAATAGGGACCAAGTATGAGCACATCCAGACACAAAATACTTTACTCCTGGACACTTAAGAGTTCTGCACACTGTAAATAGTTTAATTCTCTTTTCAAGGCAACATTTCCAACTACAGATTTAGATTTGTGTCTTTATTACGCAAACAAAAAAAATATGTGAAACTATAATTTTTGGTTGCAAAACAAAAGCCAAAACGAAACCGTAGCTTTTGGTTTTGGTTTTGAAACCGTAGCTTTTGGTTTTGAAAGCAAAGGTTGTTTTTTTTTTAAAGCAAAGGTTTTCGTTTTGCAACCAAAAATGATAGTTTCATAAGCAAAACTAATAAATAATTTATTCTCAGTTTATATATTTTCACTTACTAACTTGATTTTTGATTGCAGTGTGAGACATTTGCTTTCAAAACATATTTCTTTGTTTGCGTAATAAAGACACAAATCTACCTTCATACTGATTCATCCTCAGGCAAGTGTGAAAGAGAACACAGTGGTACAAATGCTTTCTGGGAATTACAGGATATGGGATCATAAAGTTTGTGTTGCACACGTCTAAGTGACTGAAACCAATCAGATGAAACGTGATGGAAGAAGCCTCCCTCAGCTGCTTTAAGCCGGGTTTATTCTCGCCGTTGTGTCCCAGGTGTGGCAGCCAAAAATTGACATCATTCCATTTTTGGGCGTGAAGCACGAAGGCTCTGCAAGGTGTCGCAGCACTCGGTTCTGTATCGCTGAATTTTTGAAGCTAAATTAATTTCTCTCTAACACTACATGACTCCTTTCTTCACAGGGATTGTATACATACTGGTTCAGTCCATTACTACTGCTAGGGTTGATGTGGAATGGTCCACCTCATGGTAGAAACGGGGGCTTTATCGTGATTGGTCAGCTGTGCAAATGTGAACGTTTGGACTTCCCTCTTTAGGTCTGTTTTTGTGTTAACAGCTGAGTGAAAAAAAATGATAAAGGTCTTCCAGGAGGCCCTGGAATGTTGTGGTTGTCTCCTCAACGGATGCAGCTATTCTCTAATCGTTTTTTATTTGTAAGAGAATGTCAGCTTAAGATCGGGCGGATATTTTTTAAAAGGTGGTCTTATTAGTGTTTCTATATTAACGAAGGATCAAACGACTGTGCGTAATGTGAAAGGGGTCATTAGTGGTGACAAACCCACTCGCCTCAGCTCAACGGAGATGTTTAGCTCATTGTTTGGGTTTTATGACCTCAAGATTGACTGCTTGGTTCGGTCTCAACACTCTCGTCAACCTTCTTTCCAGCAGCAAGCAGCTGTTTTCAGTGAAAAAGCTCTGATGAGGCCACTGTGCTCTGCCTACCCAGCAGCAAACAGCAGACTGGAGGGACTGGCTGGAGGACATAGTGGAGCATTTAGCAGCTAAGGGGTTGGTGGAGACCAAAAATAGAGCTAAAAAAGAGAGAATATTAGGCTTTCATCAGGTGAACACAAACGTGACCCCAATGGTGCTTTGTTGTATGTGAAAATAGAAGAAAAAAAAGTCAAAGTGGTGTCCTCCAATGGTCCAGAGCTGCAAAGGCCGATCAGAAGTGGACTCAGTGAGTCTCAGCCGATCGATCCTCCTCACTGGCTGATGGGTGTTGGAGCTCAGAACAGAAGGTGTGACATCCTAAATGGATTGTGAGCACACCAGTGGAGCCGTTCACAGCCATCCGATCCAACTCAAACAACATTATTCTCAGATTTCCAGGAGTTCTGTTCCTGGAACTCCTCAGAGTTATTGCCTTAAGCTGTCTGGTTCCAAGATATTTCAATATGAGTGGTTTCCAATGAGCAATAAGATATCCTCAAAGTTTAAAGAGAGGCACCTTTTCTTTTTTTCTTTTTTTAGCTTTTCTGAAGCACGAGGCAAAAGAGGAGAGTTGGATGTGGATTGAACAGTGTGAGAGACCTCGCTCACAGCTGAATCCATCAGCAGCAGCGCCTTTGTTTGCTGACTCATCACATTATAGCAAACAAAGACGATTGAATTTGAATTATTATTCATTTAGGAGATCCAGTGTTTGGATTAAGACTGCACACACACACACACACACACACACACACACACACACACACACACACACACACACACACACACACACACACACACACACACACACACACTTTTGGATTAACTTGCTGTTGTTTTGGGTTAATGAGCTTTTCAGGGCGGCGATCCAGATGTTTTTGGCTTCATGTCCTCTATAACAGTCTCCGGTAGAGAAAATAAAAGCTTTTATGAACTTGAGAGTTGAATGACTGCTGTGTTTCAACAAGCAGCGACAGAGAGCAGCAAATGGACATTTAATTATATAAGAACGTCACGATGATTATCCTGCTGTCAATCACACCGCAAGACCCTGCGGAGCTGATTGACGCGTGGAGTGTTTCCGTCACGTTGCATCATCCCCGCAGTGGAAGGACCGCTGTGACATCTGTATTAAGACTGAATATGTCTGTAAATTACAGCTGGGCAGACATAATAGACTACTGTCTGTGAATAACAAAGATATGTTTTTTTGGGGTCATTTTTCCTGCTTTTTTTTTTTGCATAATTCAGGCATGTCGTTCCCTCAGAAAACCATCCGCACTAATAAACTGAAAGGCGAATTGTTGGAGAGTCGGGACGTGATGCGAGTGGAGCTTTTTCATCAAAACACGATTAGTTTTGCCGAGTTCATCTTTACAACGAGGGATTCCTTCCGTGAGGTTTGGCCGGCGCTGAGAGGGTCACGGACCACAGGAATTCGCTTCAATTGCTGAAAGCACTATACAGACGCAATCTATAAAAAAACGCTGCAGTTGGAAAATTCTGTCAACAGTGAATTTATTTTGATCAGAGGAAGAGTGGTCGCTTTGATCGAAGAAAATGAACCAGAACAGAGTTTCTCTCATCTCATCTGCTGTTGTGGAACATTTCATCTTTATGACTGAACTGTAATGTAATGACTCTGTATTTAGTTTACCAATGATGAATTCAAGCTGTTTTCAACATATAATCCCATTATTCTAACATTAGAATAAATGCTATTCCATGAGTTAGAAATAACACTTCCTGTTTGGCCTGGATTCCAAAATGCCCTCCAACGCTTTCTGCTTACGTGGGAAAACTTAACTCTAAAAAGGAGGAATTTGGTATCAGTCCAATCATAATACATGTTTACACAATCATAAGTTCATGCAGTATATGGCTGGGCAATAATCTGTGATAATGAAAGTAAACATAACCATTGTGTTTTCATGAAGATGTATTTATGTATTCCAGCGGTGGAAATGAATCACTCTGCTCATTGACACTGTAGACGTTGATTATGTGGGTTTGTTCAGAAGACAAACGGTCTCATCAGCGTTCAAAGGAGCTTCAGTCGGTACATCGGCGACAATGCAACGACAGCAGCTCCGATTGTGACCAACTTCAGTTGGCATTGTGCGTTTCTGCAAAGCGCTGATACACTGAATTTTTAGAATTTGGTGACACAGCGCATCTAGTTATTGAAAGTTATGTGGTATAATAACGAGTATAACAAGGGACAAAGTCACAAACACCGGACTTTTGAAACCAAAGGTAAGCGCTGACTTCACACTTGTTTCATTAAATAAGACATTACATTACATTACAGTCATTTAGCAGACGCTTTTATCCAAAGCGACTTACAATTCCTACCGTAGGCGCAGCTACGGGAGCCATTTTGGGGTTAAGTGTCTTGCTCAAGGACACATTGACATGAGACTAGCTGGAGCCGGGGATCGCACCACTGACCCTCTGATTGAAAGGCGGCCCTGCTCTCCACTTAGCCATGATCACCCACCCGAAAGAAAGACGTCGTTACAGTTTGTAAGTTACGTTACGTTACACATGGTACCGTTCCTCAAACTGTGACCACCATGGTTGAGCATCTGAGGCAAACTGTGGGCCCCTGATGGCCTGATGTTATTATGTCCGTATTATGTCTTTATGTTGAAGCATTTGTGACCCTGATGGTATTTTCTAATACAAGTGGCATATGAACATCATGTGTGACGTGAGGATGTACAGATCCTATAGTTGATCGCTCACAGTATAGGCCTTCTCCATCACTCCAGTGTTGGAGTCACTGTGGATGAGTAGACCCTCTGTTTGCTCCCAGCCACCGTGACACACCTGAAACTAAACGGGGTTTTAAGGGAAAGGCTGAGTGTATAAATAAGTCTGAGACAGACCGAGTGAAAAAGGCAATAAAAGAGAGCGTGGTGAAACGAATCAGCGAGAGTATTCCTGCCTTCACACACTCTATAAATTTCTCTCAGTCAGACATATGGCTTTCGTATGTTCTCAGTGCGACTTTTTGCCATCTAATGACAATTGGCCGCCGCGCCAGAGAGCTCTTGGATACAGTTTGGACATTACGTAAACACCAAGGGAAGCCTAATGCCTGGAAAGGTAGAAGGTGAAATCCTCAACATCTGCAGATGCATCCCGGGCAGGCGGCGTTCGAAAGCTGACGAGGCAGCAGGAGGTAAAGGGATTAGCGCTTCATCCTTCTTCCCCTCCAGACTGTTTGCAGCGCGAGAGGCAGCGCAAGGTGAAGCAGGATCCCTCAAGATTTATTCACACGCCCACGCCGTTTCAGCCTCCGAGCACTGAGGCAGAAATTGGGAAAAAGGTACAGATATAAGAGCCTCGCTGAACTTTGAGTCATTATCGAGTAAAGGCAGCTTTACAGTCCGTGGAGAGGAGGGGGGGGGCGGGGAAGTAACTCATTGCCGGATGGAAAATCCTCCGTGACTTTGTCACCCCCGGACATATTTTTGAACGTTAACATGTGTCAGCCTTCGCAACACAACCTGGACTGATTTCCTCCTCGCTGGGACGGTTATGACCTCATGTAAGAGCCTGACCCAGAGCAGAGGACAGCAGTGGAACTGATGGATGTCACTCAAGAGCGGAGTTCAGCTCAGTTTACCACAGCTGCAACGAGACTTTTGGTGGAGTTCGACCTAAAGCCTCACATTTTGACAATGACTTGAGGAAATAATATGTTAAATAATAATTTCCAGAGACATATCGGGGCCTTTTCTCACTCACTTCATCGGAGTCACACTCTTTCTGTAGTCGCCGTCTAGTGGCCATCAGAGAGAACGCAGCTTAGGACTCAAAGTACCCGACTGCTACTCAACTGGACTCCCTCCTTTTTTTGGTTTTCCGTGAGCAGAAGTTGTCATTTTCAGCTCTCGCCTGCTACTGTTTTTTTTTTTTTTAGTAGCACCTCGGTTGAGGTTCCAAGGAAACCGAGCCGACACTAGTAGGTGGAGTTAAAACACTGCAGGTCACGGATTGGTCAGAGAGATTGGTCAGTAGCGCCACGCGGGATATCCTGCACAAAGCCGCCATTTTGAAACGTCGTCAAAAGCGACCCATACTTTGAAAACGTACACTACAGAGCATACTACAGCATGATGTAATGTCGTACACCACATACTACTTGGAAGTATACTACGTACACTATGTCGTACACTACAGTGTATACTGCTATGTATACTATGTCGTACACTACATACACCCGGGTGTATACCACGTACACTACGTTGCATAGTACTGTACTATGCCATACTACACACTACAAACACAATGTTGTACAAAGTGTACACTATATGCACACTACGCTGTGAACTACAAAAACTATGCTGAACAATACGTACACCGTGGCGTACACTATGTACACTATGTTGTACATCACATACACTAGGGTGTAAACTACAGCGTATACTACGTAAACTTTGTTGTACACGGCATACACTACGCGGAACACTACGTACACTACGTCGTATACTACGTACACTACACACGGGTACATGGCATACTACAAACACTCGCCGTACACTGCGTACACTACATACACTTAGACGTACAATATGGATTATACTACGACGTACACTATGCACACTACATTGTACACTACCATGTGTGCGCCGTAATGTATGTAGTATAATGTACAGTATGTGCACACTGTACTGTTGGCGAATGTGGCATTGAGGATGACGTCATTACGGCGATCAGCTGAGAGTCCCGCACCCTGCCGAGGACACGGGGCATACGTTTCAGCCGGCTTCGTTTCATTTTGCTTCAGATGTCAGCGAGGTCACTTCTGTCTCCGGCAAGAAATACCAGTCTATAGATACAACGTTCCTTTCAAATGCACCACACTTTGTTCCATTATCTGCCACTTCGGATGGAGAAGATAGCGAAGCATACCTTGCTGACAGACGCTGTCCTTTGGCTGAATAATTGTCTGAAGGTATCGGCCAACTGTAATCTCGTTCCCTGTACTGCCTCTTGCACTCAATATGCTCTTGATCTCGCCCTAGCTAGAAATCACTGAAGTTTCCATGCTCTGTGATGTCGACAGCCAGACCCTCTCTACCAGAAACACACACACACACACACACACACACACACACACACACACACACACACACACACACACACACACACCGAGGGGCCAGGAATAACATCTGTTCTTCAGTTCTTCAGACACACCTCGCAGGCAGAGAGCTGCACAAAAACAAACAGCACGCTCCCTCACAACCACACAGGACCAGACACAAGCACTCCAATCCCCCAAATAACCAAATATCAACCGCATCAATATGTCATAACCATAACACATGTTTATTTTCCTTATTGGTCACGTGTGTTCATGCAGAAATGTGTCATCTTTTTGCGGTGTTTGAAGATGAGATAATTGCAGCATCTTTGTAATTATTTTGATTTGTTTGTTTTTTTTGTCATTCAAAATGATTTAGTAAAACAAATTTAAGCATGTATTCTGTGTAATATTATAGCGTTTTTTACAATATAGATCACTTTAAATGAAAAAGTCTATGATTTTGACTCACTGGCAGAATGTCTTTGTACTTCAGCGATTGTTTTTAAAGAGCAATTTATCCGGAACCGACTTGAGCATGAATTTGGGGAGCCAGCGTATGTCTGAGGGCTGCCTGGGAAAAACGCACGTATAAAACTACAATAATTCCAAAGCCAGTCACTTATTTATGATGCCAGCAGCCCGGGAGAACCTGCAGAAAGAAAGAGAGAAGATCTCCTGTTCCTACAAAAACCCTCTGGGAGTCCGTCCACCGTTAAAGTCATTACGCGACAGAAACCTCAGCCTCAGGAAACACATTATGACGACAAATAAAAATGAAATATTGATTATTGGGCATTTGTATAACTGCTGAAATGTGTAAAGTCATGGAATAATCTGCCTTCTCAAATGATAGGCCGTGTATTATTCATCTTTAAATATTTCTCCCTTTGGGCCAGACTCTCCTCAGGGGATTTCTTCAGAAATGGTCCAACACAATGGTCCATCCACATGAGCTAGAATAGTTTCTTCACAACCTGCCAGCCCATAACGGTTATAAGTAATCGAAGTGAATCGATAAAGTCGCTCACAAACTCTATACGAAAAGTGCCTCATGAGAAAGATTTAGCAGACACCGACTGAGTGCTGCTCATGCGTCACAGTTGTAATGAAGCAGAATGACTATTCAATATGGCCACATAATGCCCACTCATGTCCCAGCGCTCAGTCACAGGTTTCTAGGTCACTTCCTCCGTTCGCGGCCCCCTTTTCCCCCCCGCCCCCCCCGTTTAGTATTCCGCTGTTCCCCCGCAGCCTCACTCCAGAGAATAAACAGCCTCCCCTCCGCCCGCTGTGCCGCAGCTGTGCTCGGACCCTACAGACGCCTCATGACGACTGGCTGGTGGGCAGGAAAGAAAGAAAGAAAGAGGAAGCGGTCGCTAACACACAGAGCGCAGCAGGTCAGAGCGGAGCCAATGCGACTGGCTGCCAGGTGTTGGGGCGCCCAGCTCGCTGCCATTAAAGATAGACGCTAACGACTGGAATGTGAAAGTGTTCATACACATTCAAAAAACACACATTTATTTATTTACAGACATGATTAGGAGGACGCTGACACACGAACACACACACACACACACACACACACACACACACACACACACACACACACACACATGTGGACCAGCGAGAGACATTTACAGGGGTATTGTCAGAATACGTCAGAATAGGCGGTTTGTTCCAGCGACGGGGAATTTTAATTCACGAGGTTAACGTCGTGAAATGAAACAGAACTTCTTGGTTGTGTTCAAGAGCAAACGCACAAGAACCTGCTGCAGATGTGACAAAACAAAAGCAGTTCACTTACCGAAGCCGTTGTTCACTGTCTGTATTACTATCTGGGAAGTTCGTTCAGCATTTAGGATACTGGTAACACATTTATAATATTGTAACGTATAATAGTATGTAGCGTACAAAGTAATATAGCATAGTAATAACAACGTGTGCTTTCTTAGTAATTGGAATAATCCAAAAGTATAACTTTTGGTATACTATTACCACAATATAAATATATTAATATTGTAATGTTTACATATTTGTAAAACCCTCATAATATATTTCAAATATACTTAAAACACGAAAAAGTATAATTTAAGCTAGCCATCAGCATGGATATTAGTACGTACATAGTCATGTACTTACATTGTACTAAGTATACTTTAAGTTGTTCCAATTTAGCACAAAATATACTAAATACACTTCAAATTGTAAATATAACGACTATTTAATCACAACTAAAGTACAAAATAAGTTGTTCCAAAATAGCACTCTTTAAGTATACTGATGATTAGTAGGGCTTCAAGTATACTCAAGTATACTAAAGTATGCTAAGATTAAATATACTTAGCATATTTATTTTTCACCTGGGAAGCCATAGTTTCCTGCAGAAATGTTGGCTCTGTCTTGACCTTGTTATTTTTGTTTCTGTTTTAGGTAGAATATGTGAATGGGCCTATGGGAATGTAAGGTGTGTGGAAAAGCAGTAGGAAGCAGGTATGAATCGCTTAAACATTGCAAGCTAAAACAATGAAACTGTCTTTCACCGTTTCTTTCAGGTAAATGCAGAATTCATGCGTAGAACCACTTTGCCGCTTCAAGCCACGTTCCTGGCACAGCTTGACAAATACACAGGCAACATGATGATGGTCGTCAGCAATGGAGGAGGAGCTGGAAGGAAGATCCGGCTCGTCGTATTCATCAATAACGTCTATCAGGTAGGTAGAGATCTTCCAACTGTATATTAATGTGTTCCATTGGTTCTCTCATATACAGCACGCCTTGGCTGGCAGCACAGCGACAGTTTCAAAGAGGGCCTTCCTGCGGCTTCATCGATCACGCATGAGCCTTTTTTTTGCCAGGAGCTGGCTGCCCTGGTGTTCACAAAGGAGGTCCTTGCACTGTCCACCCTGACTGGGAAGTCTGGGAAAGTGGGACATCCTAAAAGACAAGTGGACGTTAGGTAATTGTCTTGAGTCGTGTGTAGACAATTTAAAGCTTGTGTGATTTATAAAGCAGCAGGATCACGTTTGTGGTAAAAAAAAAAACCACACCACCAGTGATGAAATATGTTTGACCTGCATTGGTAGGAATATTGGCATATCATATTGATATACAGTATTCACCCCCCTTGGACTTTTCTACATTTTGTCATGGTATAACCACAGATTAAAAATGATTGCATTGGGATTTTATGTAATGGACCAACACAAAATAGTCCATTATTTGGAAGTAGGGGGACATATTACGTGGTTTCCAAAAAGATTTACAAATAAAAATCTGAAAAGTGTTGAGTGCATATGTACTCACCCCCTCTGAGTCAATACTTGGTAGAACCCCCATTCGCTGCAATTACAACTGCAAGTCTTTTGGAGTACGTCTCTACCAGCTTTGCACATCTAGAGATGGGAATGTTCGTCCATTCTTCTTGGCAAAAAAGCTGAATCTCAATCAGACTGGATGGAGACCGTCTGTGAGCAGCAATGTTCAAGTCTTGCCATAGGGTCTCAATTGGATTTAGGTTCTGGGCTTTGACTGGGCCAGACATTAACATGCTTTGAACTAAACCATTCCATTGTAGCTCTGGCTGTATGTTTAGGGTCATTGTCCTGCTGGAAGATGAACCTCCGCCCCAGTCTCAAGTCTTTTGCAGACTGCATCAGATTTTCTTCAAAGGATTGCCCTGTATTTGGCTCCATCCATTTTCCCCTCAATTCTGACCAGTACCCTGTACCTGCTGAAGAGAAGCATCCCCACAGCATGATGCTACCACCACCATGTTTCACTGTTGGGGTGGTGTGCTCAGGGCGATGGGCAGTGTTGGGTTTCCGCCACACATAGCGTTTTGCATTGAGGCCAAAAAGTTCAATTTTGGTCTCATCTGACCAGAGCACCTTCTTCCACATGTTTGCGGTGTCTCCCACATTTTTTATGGTTCACTTTTCAACAACGGCTTTCTTCTTGCCACTCTTCCATAAAGGCCAGATTTGTGAGGACAGATTCTCCCACCTCAGCTGTGGATCTTTGCAGCTCCTCCAGAGTGACCACGGGCCTCCTGGTTGCTCCTCTGATTACTTTGATCCTTGTCCGGCTCGTCAGTTCGGGTGGACGGCCTTCTCTTGGTAGGTTTGCGGTTGTGCCATATTATTTCCATTTTCTGATGATGGATTTCATGGTGCTCCGTGAGATGTTCAAAACTTGGGATATTTTTTTAGAACCTAACCCTGCCTCATACTTCGCCACAACTTTGTCCCTGAGCTGTTTGGTGAGCTCCTTGGTCTTCATGATGCTGTTTGTTCAGCAATGCTCTAACAAACACTGAGGCCTTCACACAACAGGTGTATTTATACTGAGATTAAATTGCAGACAAGTGGACCCTATATGTACTAATTATGTGACTTGTGAAGGCAATTGGTCGCACCAGATCTTTCTTCGATTTGTTTGTTTCACAGTAAAGGGGGTGAATACATATGCACTCAACACTTTTCAGATTTGTATTTGTAAATCATTTTACAGGCAAGAACTCTTAACTTGCTAAAATACTATGTCACCATACACAGTGGAAGCATGTGACTGTTAACATGTCGAAAAAAAACTGCATATTAAATACCAGCATGTCTCAACGCCCATTAGCTGGTAAAATGCTTTGTTTGTTCTGATCAAAAGCTCCATTTTGTCCCCGAAATAAAATCCCTATAGAATCCCTGCAATCAGCCACGATGTCTCATAGGGGACTCAATGAATAACTGATGAAAGCGTAGAATAAACATGTATTTATCGACATTATATTTACTCTAGAGCTGGATATATTTTAGGGAGGTTTAGTTCATTTAATAAGTCTCATCATCCCGTCCACAATCAAATCAGGCTGAAATCCTATGGATTTACACTGGACATTTGGATGTGCTGCTTAGTGTGTTATTCTAAAATAAGTTCCTGTTAATGTAACACAATGCTGCCTTGTCTAGGAGATATTATAACGTGAATGTTTTATTTGACTTGAGTGGTGTTTATGGCCTGCTGTGCAGCATGTCCAGTGCCTGACTACCTCTACCAGCCCTTTGATTAGTGCTCTACATACTTGCAGTCTCAGTCACTCTCAGGCTCGGTTAATAGAAAACAAAGGTTCCAAAGTTCTGTAAATGTGGAAGATTTTGTGACATCAATAACTGCGAAACGTCAGAAATGCATCAAAGGCTCTATCCAGATATATTGGTTCCCGTTGAAGTCGTATCGTGAGGTCTTTCCACACTCAAGGGAGTAACAGATCAGCTGTGAATGACTCCCTTGTCTGGCATTTCCAGCACAGAGAGATGAGGAAGGCGGCTGGATCATGAGAAAGCTATGCGGGGGAATAACGATGCGCAAGCTAGAGTTTCATGGCGGAGCAGGGCCGTTTGGTGACCACCTGTTATTGAACCGGACGCTGCGTGCATTGTGTCATGTTCGGTTGTCTCATCGCTGAACGATCTCATCCCCGTTGCTCTTGACAACTTGACAACAAGGGTTCGTAGTTGGATTTTCTCATAATGTCATCGAGCAGCTGTCCTTGTGACCCTGAACGCCTCGGTCCTGGAGGTTCTCATAGAGCCACGTCACACAGAGATGGAGCAGACTCTAGAACGATATATACCTGCGCCCGGCGTTCTCCACGGAGCTCTCATGATTTCAAATCTAAGCGCGTCTGCTCATTCGGAAAATCTCCTCTCCGTCGAGCGTCTTCCCTCTCGGCAGCGGCCGCTCCCCTAGGCACCAGCCAGCCGCTCTGTTTCCTCAGCTGGGGGACGGGGGGACGGGGGGACGGGGGGACGGGGGAATTCAGCCAGGCCCATTTGTCTCCATCAGCGGTGAGATCCGTCTCCGGAGAGAATAATGCTCAGCGATCCAGGAGAGCTCATACGGCTCAGAGTTTGCAAAATAACAGACGTCGCAGAGCTGCTGTCTGTTTTTAAAGCTGCTGAACATCGCCCTGAAACCATGTGTTTAGTATAATTATCGCTGGAGCGACGGATTGAGGGTTTGCTGAAAGGAAGCACTTGTTGTGGGCAGGAAGCAGCGTTGTTACGCGGATGTGTCAGTTTGACAATATCGGCTTTTACATAGCCAGAAAGGAGGAGGTGATGATGGGACTCTCTCAATGAACTGTTGGCGTCAATGTAAGGGAATAAACTGATAGTAGCAGTTAATAAAGTGAAACTATTGATCCAGTTTGAAGTACCAGTTCTTTCGATGAACTAACCTGAAGCGTGGACTGTTGTTTTACACCGGATGTGTTGAGAAAAAGTCATTATTCCAGCCCAGGAATGTGCAGGAGGACTTCACTCTTGCTCTAGGAGCCGCTGCGAGTTGCAAATAGAGCTCGCTAAAAGTCCGAGGTTGCTCAATGCGTTCCCGGCATGATTTGTAATATCTGTGCGCATCGCTTTAGATTAGCACCTCTCTGCTAATGGATCAACAGGGCCGAGGCGTGGGAGTCACACCTACGCAGAGAAACTACCAAGAGCTGATGGAAACCATCTGTCCGCGTAGCCTTTTGATGCATAACTCCGATTCCCAGGTTCCTCATCCGACAACGGCGTGAGCAGCAGGACCTCATTAGCAAAGGACGGAGGCCTTTTGTGGGGCAACAAAAAAAAAAAAAAAGAAGGAAAAAGGGCGACTTAATAGAGAAAGCAGGAGGGCTGCCAATGAGATCCCAAAGTGGGCGAAAAAGAAATAAAAGAGGTGCTGTTAGGAGTGAAAAGCTGTGAAGCTAAAATGAATGTGAACTCTCTGCAGAGAGAGAAGAGAGGATGAAATCATACTTAACCGGTTACAGCTGCTGGAAAGATACTGAGATCCATTCATTACAGGAGAAAGAATCTGATGATCAAAGGCAGGATGTATAGACATTTTTTCCTGGACTCGGATCAGAAATTGGAGTCTACTATAACGTCCCATGGCCTTGCCTGACCTGAAAAGGAACGAACGTCTTCTCCTATAGGTTAATGCAGAGAGACAGATATTGGAATCCAGTCCGGTAAAACTCCAGTGAACTGAAACCAGACCACTACCCGCACCGGCCAGGCAAGCATGCTCAGCTCAGGCCAAGTGTGAAACTGTCGCTGACAATTCCTGTGATGAACGCAGCCTGTTTGTGTTATCACGCTCCCCCTGGGTAATTAAATGACTGTTCTATTCACGCTGGGCTGGTTTTTCTCGAGCACAGCGGAGGCGCTGCAGTGAGCCAAAAGATTGAGAAACGTTGCTCAAGGTGAGGCATTTTTTCGGGTCTGTTATACGATGCGATTCAATGACCGTAAACAACGCTCTTACTCATTCGTTCTGTCGAGCTGCACTTCTCGACACTTTTGAGATCACCAACGGATCGCACCTCCGCGGTTCCACTCAGCTGCGGAGATGTTGAGCCTCTTTTAGCACATTGTTTCGGTTCAGTCGGTCCCAATGCCTAAAACCAGTGGAAAAGCTCTGATATATATATATATATATATATATATATATATAAAAAAAAAGAAAATCTAAAGTTAAAATCTTGAACTTTCTGCTAAATTTAAAATCCAGAGCATAGCTATGATTGAGGGATTGCCTCCACACAGCTCTCAACATGGCGACGGCGGAGCCGACGGCTAGCAGCTAAACGGTGCTAACAGCATTAGCAGTGCAAACAACGGCAGCAGCGCTGACACCGTTTACCTGAAGGGGGGGGATGCTACGTCCCGACCCACACAAATCCACGAGACACTTTCCAACGAACTCCTCCGACCCACACCGAACCGACTGTTTTGTCAAAAATGACACAAGGCCAGATTGACATGATGTGAGGTGACACTGTTGGATGGATTGTAGTCGTCTCTAAAGCACACCGTACAAACGCTGCTCAGCCTGATAGATACTGAGCTCACTGGTACACTCCAGTCAAAGGAGCCCCCCCAACGGGAAGCTCACAGTCAAGATGAATCAACACGTCACCCCACGATCACTTCCCGCTCCGCTCAGACAGAGCCAAACACGAGGCAGATCTGGAGCAAAAGTAGAGAGGATCCCAGGCTTTCCTCTTCCCAGGTGAAACATAAAAGATTACGGAGGACACAGGATTTATAATTGCGAACAAAAACCCGATACAGATAGGGCATCGTTAAAAAGAATAAACACGGGACGCTCGGGAGGAGGCAGATGGGACGGCAGGCCTCCGAGTGTTGGGGGTTTAAGCGGAAACAGAAACACATGGAACGCCCTTTGCGAGCGGCGCAGCAGAGAAAGGCTGGATGAACATTATGGAGAGGGGATCACAGGGACCAACGCCAGGCGGACACATGGAGACAGAGAGGAGCAGGAAGACGAGGAATACGCTCCAAACACTCCGTAACACCTGCTTCAGGAGGGAAGCTCCACACATCTCAGTCTTCATTAGGGAGACGCCATTTTTGGGGATTTTTTTTTGGACCGATGCATGTTGTTGTTTCACCTCATTGCGGAGAAGTCTCTCCTGATGGAGACCTGTAATGTGTGACAAACACTGTTTGCCTAATAAAGTGTTTCAAATGTTTTAACGTAATGTTTCAGTTTACTAATATAATCACCATCTCTTATCAGCTACGAGACAATATGTCATTTTGAAACCAATTATTTCATATTAAACAAATATGAATCATAGCATTCACAATAAATAGCAAAGATTAGTAAGCCTTTCCTTGTTTATTAACAGTAAAATAAAGTTAAATTAACAGTCAGTTTACCAGCAAATGTTCTGCTAGGTAAGTCCCCCCCCCCACCCTCTCCGACACACACACACACACACACACACACACACACACACACACACACACACACACACACACACACACAGAGAGCAGTAATAAATGGGTGATGAGAGGCAGGATCACAGTGCATTTCAACAGCAGAGCCTGAGGTCACCACATTTCCATGATAGGGCGTTTAGCCGTGCGTCTGGACTCTGTCAGCGAGTTGTTCATGATTCATAAAGGGGTGGATGAGGAATTGGACTTCTCTCTGAGTAAATATCAAGAACACAGTAAGGTAGTAGTCTGAATTATGCCTTCCGATGCCCTGCAAACTCTCTGAGACGGCCGCAGATCTGCCGTTTCGTAAAGAAGACACATTATCCGTCAGGAATTAGGATGATTCATGGAGTTGTGGTGGGCCAACTGAGCTCAGCGGCAGTGTCTGGATGTGTTCCTGGCCAGGCAGGATGATGAATCTCTGAATCCCCCTCTCTCTCTCTCTCTCTCTCTCTCTCTCTCTCTCTGTTGTCTTACAGCCATCAGCCTGTGTTTAATGTTTCCTTCCTCCGGTGCCAAGAAGACGTCTCCAATAGCGCCGATTTCCCACATGGCGCTCGACAGCAAAGCGTCCGCCGAGCGCCAGGGCAACGCCGCAACACTTACGCTGTGTCAAGGGGTCACGAGGCTAAGTGGGCTTAATGTGCAAACAAGCATGGCCGGACGGCTAAGTAGCATCCTGGGGGGGGGGGGGGGGGGGAGCTAGTATGAAAATCCATCAATGAAATGATTTCTAGGGATAACAGAGCTGGGAAAGAAATGCGAGGCGTACAATTCAAAACACATGGGAGGTGTTTGAGGGAAGCCTGGATGATTGAGCTCCTACTGGTGCTTTCTCCAGAGGTTTGATGCGAGAGAGAAAGTTGGGAAGACAGAGACTGCAAGACTAGACTGTGTGTGAAGCGGAGTGTGTGTGTGTGTGTGTGTGTGTGTGTGTCCAGAGGACTTAAGGACGGAGCAGAGGAAGGCTCAATCACATCCAGCTGTCGAGCTGATGGATGGGAAGCACCAGGCATGTGTGTCCGTTTACCGCGAGAGGAGTTCCCAGCGTGATGTGCACACTAGCTGGCTCTCCCGGTTTCTTTTTAAGTTTGGCAAAATCCAACCTGTCATTAGAAATACTGGGTGGAAATGGAAAAATCCAAAATACAAGTCTTTGAAAAACACTTTTCTGGACAAAAAACAAGAAAAGCTTTTGTCAGCTCAGATGTTGCGCCAAATGTATCTAGCGGTGTTGAGTCATGCTTACCATGACTTGAAGTGGTTCTAGTAAAAGCAGGCAGTGTGTTTTGACCGAAAAGAGTTGGTTCATACCGGACGGTGAACGGCATTCAGTTTGCGGTGTTCACAAGGATGACATTTAAAAAAAGAATCTGCAAGAACCTCCACGACTCCTTCACATTTGTTCCAGCTTCGTCCTCCCCTGTCCCCCGTCTCTGAAGACCCTCTTCTTGCTGATGTCTCTGGTGACCTGGAGGGGGGGGGGGGTCTCTGTTGGAACACCATTATGAGATCGCCATTGTCCTCTGTGTGTGAATGGCAGTCTGTTGATTCAAAGCAGCCCTGCAGAGACTCATTGGTCCTCTCACAGTCAGAGGCTGGACTCAGGGCAGAAGGTGAATCAGGTCATTGTTGGATTCCACAACAAAGGGAATTTAAAGCCTGTGTTGCAAAAAAAAACGAAAAAACAAAGTCCAGATAAAGTCGGTCTTGATTTCACAGCTGAGCGTCTCCTCTGGGGAAAGTTACGCTGTGGTTGTCGCTTCCGTCCAGCTGTTCTAATTACATCGTTCACATACAAATGTTTGGATGGAAACATATACGAGTTGACTTGTGAGAGTGGCGTGGGTCCTTTCAGTCATAGTCATGCTGTTCAATTAGTCTCAGAAACTCGTATTATCGCTCTCATTATCATTAGAATGAAATACATGAGATTTGTCAGCTTCAATGCACATTTTAAAACCTTTGTTTTAATGTTAAAGTGATAAAGTTATTGGGGTTTGAACAAGCCTTAAAGCTGCATTCTCTCTAATGACCATCAGGGGGCGACTCCTCTGGTTGTATAGAAGTCTATGAGAAAATGACTACTTCTCTCTTGATTTATTACCTCAGTAAACAAATATGTATCATACATACATACAGATACATAAGAAATCAAATCATGAGAATTATGAGAAAAATCAAAATGTTGGGTAAAAATAATTTATTCGAGACTTAAATCACATATTTATGTTGATGAAGACGTGGGATGCAGTTGAGCTCGTAGGCGGACTAAATATTTTGCCAAACAAATTATTTATGTTCTTAAATTTGACTTAATACACAAAGTGATGTATTGTGGGTTCCGATTCATCTCTGAGATATTTCTCTTGGCCTTAATAATAAGCTCACAGAGGGGAGTTCCAGTTCCTTTCGACCGACACAAAGGCGAGCACGAGTGCCGGCGGGTGGGCGGCGCCCGGCGGGGGGGTGTGGCGGCGCATCCTCCACCTGTGCTCGATGACAGGAAGCCCAGGTGAACGCCGGTCGCCTGACCTCTGAGGGCTCACTTGTCATTAGGGGCGACATCACAAGGCAGGTAAACAAGCGCACCCTGTTGTTTGGCCCGGGTGGGGCTTCACAGGGCCAGTGACACTAAGGAGACCTTACAAGATGATTTACAATGTCCCATTTGGGTTCTCCAATGAGGAACCAACAGAGCCAATCAATAGAGAGCAATAGAGCGATTAACTCTCCATCCAGCAGGTCCTGGACTCTGCTGGTGGGTCCGTCAGGCTGGTGTTGTTCAAGCCCACAGATCTTAGCACATGTTTGTACTACCGCATATGAGGGCTCCAATGTAAATACATCGGTGGTAGAGATCTCTCTGTCACCGTCTCAAATCTCAGGCTCTTATGGGATCAGTGCCGGTGCCTGACAGAGTAATTGGAAAGCTTTTGGTTTCTATTGTGGGGGGGGGGGGGTGGGGGGTGGGGTTCATTATTCATTCATTTAAAGCTTATTTCCACTTTATTTCTATTTCCCCGCTGCACCAAATTCAATGAATTCATTTGTCAGGGGCTGTTGCGTCGTAATCATTTCTGCGATGCGATTGTCACGTCTGCGTTAACCTTTTGAGTCCAGACTTGAGAAGTAATCCAGGAGCATCAAACAATTATTATTTCCAGAAGTGTCTTATTTAACAAAGTTTTCCATACGCGCTGACAACAATCAGTGACTTTTTCACTATTTTTGAGTGACTTTTGGAGCTAGTGCTGCTAGTTGGATAATTTTTTTAAACCTATACTCTTTCTAGTTCCTCAAGATTAACAACCCTGCCTTTAAATCACATTCCTAAAGTGGATAACAGGCTGTCATAACGGCTGTAGAACTCATTCAGACCTGAATTAGTTTGGTAGCTCCTGTCACCTCACCTCAGCATTTATATAACAGGCAGTTTGCTTAAATTTCCAAAAATGCGTCTGATTATTGCCACTGAGATGTGTTTTCTTCTTCCATATCCTGCTGGATCGACCTCTGGGAGAAAGTAGCAGACGAGTTCAGTTTAGGACAGAACATATTACATTCATCATGCAGTGAATTCATGACAAGTACTGTAATAGAGTCGTGAAATCTTTATGTGTGTTTTTCTGTGTCCGACACTAGATACTGGGACTTTCTCTGACCTCCTTGTTGCGAGCATTTCTGTCTCTGAGGCCTTCTGGGAGGTATCGGCCTGCAGTGACTCCACCTCACACGCCCTTCATAAGGCATTCATTAGCCCACTATGAGTCTTAACTGTCATCATATCTAGCGAGACTAGCAGGGACTCCAGACAAACACATGACTCACTTTTCCACAATAACCCCTCCGCAAAACACCGTGTTCAGCACTTTAACACCGGTCCCACCTTTGGATCTCCAGAGGAAATTAAAGCTCACCATAATCCACGTAAAGTACAGGATTAAAACGTGATTAGATTTAAAGAGATACAGATGAAAACAGCTGCTGGGAATACAGTCACCCCGGCTGCTGGAAAACACACAGGTAACGGCTGGGAAATGCCACGTCAGCGGTTTCTCCGCGAGGCGGGTTAACCGAAGAAAAAACCACCGACATCAGCGAAAATCGGCTAAAGGCGATGTCACACTTTGGCGCTCCGCAAGGTGAAGAGAGGAACTGCGGCCTTCAGCATTTCCCCTGCTCCAGTTCCTCTCATATTCTTGAATATAAATACAAATAAATGAGTCTTATTATAGATTAAATATATATATATATATATATATATATATATATATATATATATATATATATATATATATATATATATATATATATATATATATAGCGATCAACATAATGCATCAATAACTTAATTCCTAAATGTATCTTTATTTATGATTATGAAAGCTTGAGCAGTGCGGTGTGCAGAGTGAGTGAGGACAGACAGGAAGGACCAGGCGGGACACGGGAGGAAGAGAAAAAGCTTTTTCTTTCTTATCACTTCCAAACATTTCCAAAGACCCTCGCAGTCTTAATACAAACATGTGCCATTGCTTAATAAAGTTCCATAACGACAGGTACAAAAGGAGTTACTGTGTATTGATAGGCATTGTTAGGTAGAGGGTAGAAAACATAAAAGGCTGAGACGTAGAAAGATATTGCTGGGGAAGACGGAAGTGGCTGGGTTTTTAAAGACACATGCATTATACAAACAGGCTCTATATGGACGAGCACCATTGTGAGAGACAACACTACACATACGATGGGGTGTGTGGCGCTAAGACGACTCGCTGGATGTGCCTACCCAGCATGCCTTGCGGGAACACCCGCCAGCCTACTCTGCCTCTGATTGGCCACACCCTCCCAGGCGCCTGCTAAACGCTAGCGTTAGCCCAGCTACGATGCTAGCTGAAGGAGAGCCGGCTCTGGAGGAGAGACACTCCGCACAGAACTCGGTGGCCTATATCATAGCTATGCTAACGTTAGCATTTAGCAGACGCCTGGAAGGATATGGCTAATCAGAGTATATCATAGCTATGCTAACGCTAGCATTTAGCAGACGCCTGGAAGGATATGGCCAATCAGAGTATATCATAGCTATGCTAACGTTAGCATTTAGCAGACGCCTGGAAGGATATGGCCAATCAGAGTATATCATAGCTATGCTAACGTTAGCATTTAGCAGACGCCTGGAAGGATATGGCCAATCAGAGTATATCATAGCTATGCTAACACTAGCATTTAGCAGACGCCTGGAAGGATATGGCCAATCAGAGTATATCATAGCTATGCTAACGTTAGCATTTAGCAGACGCCTGGAAGGATATGGCCAATCAGAGTATATCATAGCTATGCTAACGCTAGCATTTAGCAGACGCCTGTAACGCCTGGAAGGATATGGCCAATCAGAGTATGCTGTCGTCCCGCAAGGCATGCTGGGTAGCCGCGAGTCATTCCAGGTCCTCCCCGTTAGGCGTGGAGAACAGCCGTGATGGTTCTTTTCTGTACATTATAAAAGCTGAATGGACTGACGCCTTTAATACTGTTTGACTAGACGTTTGCTCGTTGACGTTGAATATGTATATGATGGGACCGTGTGAAAACTATGACAATGGACTCAATATGAAGCGGGACAGATGTAGCTATTTTGTGCAGATATGGAGTAGAGGAACGATGCATTAACCTAGGCCGAGATATTCCAAAGATACTGTAAGTTTGAGGTCACTCAAATGCCCCCCCTCCACACACACACGGTTTTATTTAACATTCATAATAGATCAGTATATAGATTCATGTTCCCCCCCCCCCCCATCTACAACCCAACTGTCAGCCTTATTTGTGAGGTTCCAGCTTCCTCTCCCGCGCGTCGGGTTATCGTAATTTACGAGCTCAACGAGGAAAAGCATCGCGTGACGTGGAATAAAAGAGCGAGAAAAGAAGGAGGGGGGGGGGGGACAAACGCAGGACTTTCACCCAGGTACTGCCTGACGCGGTGCTGACTTTGGATCCTTTCAGTTGGACAGCAGCGGCGGCGGCGGCTCTGTAACGAAGGGCGAGGCACAGAAATCCCATCGGCATTTGTTTTATGGGGCGATATTTGTTCCTGGAAACAGCAAACGGATACTGTAACGTAGCTCTAAACACTGACGAGTACCTCGCAATCCCGGGCGCCTTTCGCCTCACTGCGAGACATCAAACGGTGGCGTAAAGGCGCCTTCTTACAAGTGCTGACTCGTGACTACATACAGAAGAGCGAGTGTGAAACTGCATTCATGACTACTGGCCAGCTGACAGTTAACAGCACCGGTCTGGAGTCACATTAGATATGACCGCATGAACATTGTTAAAAAGAGATAGAACGTATAAAACAATATAAAAAAAAAGACCTGATTATTTTGAAAACCTAGAACAGTCTTTCATTATTATTATTTTTTTTTTTTGCATATGAGCAGGCTCAGAGAAAAAACAGTGATTTAAAAAATAAAATAAAAACAGCAAAAAAGGTTTGACTTTCAGATAAATAAACATATAAAAAGCAAATCATCTCTGTGGTATGATACGCGTCACAGCATCATCTGGAGCTTTGTCTTTAGGGAGGAGTCTCTCCGCGGTAGCAGCTGGAGCGGTTACGACACGCGCCGGCGGGGTGTTTTTTTTGTTGTTTTTTTTGTCAATTCTCAGGATATTCACGTCAATAAATAAACCAGGCTCGGCGATCAGAAGTTCTTGAAGGTCTCCAGGTCCTTCTGAGGCACGGGAGGGTCTTTCTTCCAGTCGTCCTCCGGGTACACGTCGAAGTTAGAGGTGTCCCCCTCGTGGGACACTTTGGGAACTATGGGAGGCTGTGAGACAACGGGACGTCCGTGGTGAACGGGAGTGCAAATGCTCCTCATGCAAAGCTACGAGGCGGGACTGTCGGCTCACCTTCAGCTTCCTCAGAGGAACGGCCTCCCAGTCGATCGTCTTGAACCACCGGTGCTTCTTCACGTCGTCTGCTCCGTTCTGAAACACGACGCATGGCTGTATGCGGATCTACTCCGATAATCACAGCATCACTTACGCTACATTTCACGAGTTACAATTAGAAATCCGTCTTTTTCTTTTGTTCGGCTTTGATGAGTGGGAATTACATTTTTTTTTTTTTTTTTTTTTAAATGGACCATTTAGAGAGAAACAATGAGTGTGAGCCAGCGGGAGCCGTGATAGGCCAGACTCCCGCTGACACGCAACAGCTGGCCAATCAGAGCTCTCCTGCTGCTGCTCTGTGTCACTTCTTTTCAGCGGTCGGAGCTCTGCGTTGAGATGGCATGAGCTGGAGGTGTTGTACTGAGCCGAAGCATCTGGTTCATTCCGCGTACACGGCGAATGTTACCACCGACGTGAACGCGTTAGCTCAGTGCAAACTCAATTCATGTTAAACGTCTGTTAATTCTAACTTTTA
>NW_027176416.1:32500-77673 GCF_023349555.1 Cebidichthys violaceus | reverse complement strand
GAACCCCTTTGGTGGGTCCTAGATAAAACCTTCGGGATGTAAGCACTCTTAGAAGGTGGAAAAGTTCTGCATAGGACCTCCACAGAGGGTTCTCGGTGGAACCATAACTCCATAGAAGGGTTCTTTGTAGAACAGCGGTCACCAACTGTTTTGAGAACAAAAGCTACCGGAGGGGCAGAGAGTAATATGGAGGACTAATACAAACATATATACAGAATCCTTTCTATAAGATTCTCCCAGGAACCAAAAAGGGTTATTCTATGTGAGGACAAGCGGAAGAACCCTCTATGGTTCTAGTCAGAACCCTTATTTCTAAGAGTGACACAACCGGATGGAATAATACAGACAGTAGCTTCCTCTAAGTCTCCTCTCCCCGGGAGAGAAAACCATGACAAACCAGTTAGCTTTCATAATGGGTTAATGGATGTGTCTGTGTGTGTGTGTGTGTGTGTGTGTGTGTGTGTGTGTGTGTGTCTGTGTCTGTGTCTGTCTGTGTTTCTTTGTGTGTGTGTGTGTGTGCGCGTGTGTGTGTGTGTGTGTGTGTGCGCACAAGTGGTTTAAAGGCAGATTATTTACTTCTCCTCAGAGTCCAGGTGCTCTCTGTTTCCAGCACACAGAGAGACGAACAACCTCATTTTGTGTGTGAGCGCAACTGTCTTGGGGATACAACAACCATAATTCTCCATTTATTTTGTGAGTAGTTTCAGGTTTTTGTTTTTTGTTTTTTTTTACAGACACGCACACACGCACACACACACACACACACACACACACACACACACACACACACACACACACACACACACACACACACACGCACACACACTCACTCATCAACCTCTGCAAACCGTCTCCCCAACAGCCCTCTGGTGTGTGCTTGCCAAACAGCAGTGCCAGTATGTCCTAGAAAAACCACTGCCCTTGGTTTGTGTGTGTGCGTGTGTGTGTGTGTGTGTGTGTGTGTGTGTGTGTGTGTACACAAACGAGACAAAGCAGATGAATGGAGCTCAAATCAATTCCCCTCAGACAGACTTAATACAGCTCCTAATAATTGCCCGCAGATAGGGAAAGTAGGGCTGTCAAAGAGAGAAAAGACACAACGAAAACAAAAGCCGTTTCAATGGAGATCGTTTCTCTCAATTTGGCTTCGAAATAAATTGCTTATTAACGACGTCTGTGGGCAAGTGGGAGGCAGTCCTGCCCGGGCTATAGGGCAATAATGACACTTCGAAAAAAGCGTCTGAAAAGCAATCCGAAGGGGAGAGGAAGGTAAAGACTTCCTTTATGAAAGGACAACCTTTAGACGGGCGGAGCAATCGAGTCCACGCTGTCCCCTGAAGGCCTGTGCTGTATTACACGTCTCTCACCTTGTGTACACACAGGAGCACCAAGGTAAGCGCGGCCAGGAGTCACATTCATTAATGTCCGCTATTCTTTCGCTCTGTGGGCTCCTTCCACGGTCTCCACCCTGTCTGCTTCAACTGCATCCACATAAAGTACAGCGCTAAGGAAAGTAGAATATCACTGCGAGGTGTGAACACACGCAGCAGCAGCTGGAATATACTATGCGGTCTGCAAGGCCCCACATCTGGAGGCGGTCTAGCTTAGCTTCTTTCTTTCTTTTTGGGACCAGATCTGACGTCTGTAAGTAAGTGCTAAATCTAAATCCTGAGAAAGTATCTGAGCCCCGCTGACCGACATGTTGACGACAACATAATAAAACCCGTAAAATACAAAAAATAAAAAAGCACCTGGTTCTGGATGGACGGGTGTCATTATTCAGAGAACGGATCGAGTTACAAGTCACAGTACTGAAGCCGGGTGAAAGCTGGGTTTTCAGTCACTAAATCACACCGAAGCCACCGTGTTCACTGCCGGGCATTAAACTTTTACAATCCGCCAATATAGAGCGCTGCAGGAATGACTCCTAAAAACCCAGAAATGAGTCAGCGTTTTTTGCACTTCCTGCTCCCTCGTATCAAAGCCAATGTGATATTTAAATAATGAAATTAAAGTCTGTTTAACACGAGCTGAAGAGATTTTAACATTTAGTTCTACGATATATAATAAGGTCAGTAAAAAACCCGCTAATTGTTTTTAAATCTCCTTTTTTTTTGCCTTATGTTTTGATGCTTTTAATGCTTTTATGTGAAGCACTTTGAATTGCCTGTAATTTGTTTTTTTTTACCAAAGACTGTTATCTTATCATTAAAGTAAGTTGTCTATTCACGCCTCCCTCTTAATAATAGTAATAATACCACAATGTGAAAATACATATTTCTAAATACAAATCCTGCATTTAATACGTTCTGTAAAAGTACTTATTATGATTAATATATACGCTTTCAGAAACAAACTACTTCACCACACAGATGATATATGATTCTGTAGAGTATTTACAGCCAATCATAGTTTATATTCAGCATGAAAAACCGTAATCGGCAAATAACTATTAACTACAGCCGTCGAGTAAACGGTGAAGTACGACTTTTCTGTCCGACAAGACCAATAAAGTAAAGTTGCTCAAACTCAATTATTCAAATAAAGTACAAATGCCTCAGAAATTGTCAAAAAAAAAAAAATGAAGAAGGGATTCTGCCGCACACCAAAAAAAGCCTGATCAGGCGTGCCCGTCAACCGAGAAGCAATCACAATGTGTGATATAGGGAAGTCAATTCATCACCGGCCTCCACATACATCACAGTGTGGGGGAACAGAATCATAATCACACTGCACACAAAGTCTGACAGTCTATTTCTCACCGTATCTAAATCTTGTCTACTCCCCCCAACAATAAAACAGGCGGAATAATAAAAAACGTCCGCGATGAAATTAATAAAAGTCCGACGGAAGATGGAAGCACGAATCTTTACACACACACACACACACACACACACACACAGGGGCCAATGCATGAAAAAGAGACACTGAAGAAGCTACACTGATCTCCTCAGGCAGCTTGTTGCTCTGTAATTGCGCCTTCGCTGAGAGAGAGAGAGAGAGAGAGAGAGAGAGCGAGAGAGAGAGAGAGAGAGAGAGAGAGAGAGAGAGAGAGAGAGAGAGAGAGAGAGAGAGAGAAAGAGACGCAATTACTTTTGGGTCAGTGAACTAAGATGATACGGACTTGGAATTCATTTCTCAGCTGTTGGTGAGATCCAACATCCTTCTGTTCATTGTATGTCGTGTATGCATCAACCGCACACACACACACACACACACACACACACACACACAAAAAAAAAGACATATTCGCCCGACATTTGCACAACAAAACGCAGGAGCTAATAACTCCAGGAAAATGAAATCCAGCTGGACAAGTGAATGCGTGATGATAATTGGATCTAAGCCTCTGTCTCTCTCTCCCTCTCTCTCAGTTAGAGAATACATAAATAAAAACGATCAGATCAGAGCTGCTGTAACTGTGACGCTGGCAGCATTGTTAACCCTGAAGACAGTGTGTGTGTGTGTGTGTGTGTGTGTGTGTGTGTGTGTGTGTGTGTGTGTGTGTGTGTGTGCAGATGTAAGCAAGTGTTGGTTGACCCCACCGCAGCAGAACAGCAATCTGCGAGAAGCTAAAGAAGAAACCGCTCTGCCGTCTGGTCGGTCAACGCGTGCGGATAAGTGTGTGCACGTTTGCACGTACCTGTGCATGTGTGTCTGTTGGGTTTTTCACTTGTGTGAGTGTGTGTGTGTGTGTGTGTGTGTGTGTGTGTGTGTGTGTGTGTGGGTGGGTGGAGGTGTTGTTTGAGCTCGATACACGATAACCCACCATTATTTTCCTGCAGCTCTCCCCTTTTCTTCTCCAAAAATAGGCCGCACTCCTTTTCCGTTACCTCACACGGATGAATGCCTTTTAAATCTCCTTTTTGGAAGAGATTTGAGCGTAAACCTGTTTCCGGTTGGAAAAGCTAAGCCGTGGAACCACGAACCTAAAAATACAACTTTGTGTGACATTCGGTAAGCCTTTTATGGCATTTGGGTTTCGCAATGTCTTCGTCTACGGAAGCGTCACTGCTGTGCTTATTAAAAGGAGCAGCGGTCAGTGGACATGATCGACTACGAGACAACTCCATTTCTGCACTTTGAACAGTTGCAAAGGTGCACATTAGCTTTGCACTTTTAACAACATAACCACGATCACACGTGTAGGATTGCAGTGGCGCTACAGCGTCTTACTGTACCTGTGATGGCGTGGTGGGAGAAGGCCTCTACGTAGGTCAGGTAGTTGTGGGGACAGTGTTTCTTAAGCCACTTGCAGACGTCCTGCTGAGTCCACAGCACCACGGGTTTGGACAGACTGGACAGAGTCGGACTGGTGTGATACACAGTGAAGGCTTCGCCCGGACGCAGCTGGAACACACGAGAGGCAGAAAACGTTAACGGTAAAAGTGTCGGCTGAGCCGGCGGCTTGCAGCTAACGGCGCTAACGGCGCTAGCGGGGCCGAACACACACCGTGACGCTAGCCGCTAGCAAACGTAAAACCCATAAAACTGACCACTCAAAGCGCTTTGACACTACATTTCATCATTCACCCATTCATGCGCTGATGTAAGGTGCCACCTGCCCATCAGGACTCCAGCTACTCATTCATACCCATTCATTTTGGAGTTAAGGGTCTTGCCCAATTAGCTGGGGATCGAACCGGCTCTGAATCCTGTACATTGCACCTTTAATTGATGCAGTGTAGCATGTGTGTTGGTACAGTATTAGCAACACAGAGCCAGTGTGTGTGTGTGTGTGTGTGTGGGTGTATATTTGTATTTTAATTGCCTGGTGGTACAATATGACTTAAGTTAAAGCGTTGCTTTTTTTATTGCTTTTTTTCCCCTTCAGATAATCACCTTATAATTGCTTTAGCTTTCTTAAATATATGAAACATGCTGGATTTTCTCATTAATGTGAAATTAGCTGGGCTGATGTGTTCCAATGCAGTTTGCGATAAAATCCCTTCTGGTGTAGTCTCGTAAAAATCACAACGTAGAAAGTCTGGAGTTTGAGTTTGGAGACGACGCGTGCGACCGACCGGGTTCAATACTACTCCAGAAACAGAAACCAGAACCCTGACCCGTTACCATATAGAGATTATTTAAATTTCAACTCAACATTATTTGTATGGCACCTTTTCATACAATCTCACAGCCCAAAGTGCTTCACAGAGCAAAAGATTTATAAATGAATAACATTATATATATATATATATATATATATATATATATATATATATATATATATATATATATATATATATATATATATATATATATATAAATAATAGGCTTGGGATAGAATGGTATGAAAACCCATGATTAAGTGCAAGGCATTAAATGGCATTTCACATAATGAGCACAAATGTAACCTAAATTAACAGCAAACATAAAGTGTAAAAGCTTGTAAGCATCTAAAGGCAAACAGATGTCGCTCTTTTGATTAAAAGGAGCACTTAGTTTTTTTTATTGCCTTTCAGCCCTCATTCAGAGAGACAAGTGTAGAAGCGCTATCACCATATTTTCTTTAACATTCTGCACAATGCGGCACTTCACCCCTCTGTCAACAACGCATCTTGATGTGGTAATTACGTTCCATATATTATTTCTACCAGCATTGGCTGTATATCGTGGTTGCTGTGGTCCATTTTTCTGTGGTAAGTTTTATTTTTGGTGCCAACTCCACATTAGTGAGATTCTGTCATATTTATCTACGTGTCTTTATTCCTCTCGTACTCAATTTCTCTCTCTGTCGTCACATACCTTCCTCTTACCCCCATGACTGACAAAATGGACGTAGTCACTATGATGTCATTAGTTTATAGACTGCCGTTTTGAAGCCTTGAGTTCGGCTTTTTCGCCGTCGCCATCTTGGTTTTTTTTTGCAACCAGAAGTGACACAAGAGGGTTGAGCTCAGTACAACTGAACGCTGAATAAGACATTTTTTAAGGGTTAAAGTTGTGAGACGAAAACCAGACAACGCTCTGGTAGAGATCTGTCAATCAGCGTGTAGCCCCGCCCCTAAAGCATCCCCTGCTTTCTGGTCTGTTTGACTCTAAATGGAGCATAATGTACTAAATGAACATCATGCTGTATTGAAGAAGACTGTAAACTAGAGATTGAGACCATAAACTCATGTTTACAATGTTTACTGAGGGAATAAATCAAGAGAGAAGTAGAGTCATTTTAGACTAGACTTCTATACAACCAGAGGAGTCGCCCCCTGGTGGACACTAGAGAGAATGCAGCTTTAAGACACTTCATTTTTTTAGACCCGTAGATTGCCGCTTTCTTGCTCCGAAAGATGTAAAGCTTCCCTTTGTGTATCACGGCTTTGTGCGAGGAATTAAAATGGACGTTAATAAAGTCACAACCAGTTCATACGGGCAGGAAACACAACCTCTCTCTCTCTCTCTCTCTCTCTCTCTCTCTCTCTCTCTCTCTCTCTCTCTCTCTCTCTTGTGTGACTTAGTCTCATATCTAATCCATTCATTCATGCTCTGACTGAGCCAACTCCACAACAAAGGCTTTGGCTGATTTTCAACAGGGAAAAACACAGAACTGCTGCCAAACGTTCCACTCACATAACTGACTACATTTAATGGGATTATGTATGCTGAAATGTCATACACGCATAAATGCTCACACTCTTCTAGCTCAATATCTAATGTTCCTCCTCGTTAATGACACAAAGCATGACAATAAGTGACGGACACAGGTTCATAACTATATTCACATCTTCGCCTGCTGCTGTAATGGGTTCTCCTCCTGTCAATTTAAGCACCAAGCAGCCCTATCAAGTCGTGGCTGGTCCACCAGCTAAAGTGCGTTCTGCTTTGTTGGCCTTAATTGAAAACAACTCCATTTCTCCACTCCAGCGTATTTGCTCATTTCCTAATTACACACATACTTCTAGCCCGACTCAATGGAGCGCCGAGGCCATTTTAATAACCCAAATTTACGGCTCGCCCTCCCAGTCATTAATTGAGATTGAGTTGGGAGAGGTGTGGAAAGGCGCTCCGTCTCTCTTTTGACGATGAATGAATGTGGACCAGAGTCAAAATGTCGCCTCGTCTTTTGAGGGCCATCGTTTCTGTAGTCGTCATTAGTTATCAATCATTAATTATGCTAAATGTAAGGCCTTTACACACCAGGGGGGGCGGTTTCTTTCCTGCAATCAATTTGCATGTCAAGATATTCTTTTGAATTGTTAAAAAAAACGGCGTAATTCTTTTCTGGTTGTTGTTGTTTTTTTGCAGCTTTCACACAACAAATGGAGGCATCAACCAATTACGTTGTGCGAAACGGACACATTCTAAATGCACACTATAGTGTACAACCAAGACATCAAACTTTATCACTCCTTATAATCTTGACAAAGGCAGAGCAGACCAGATCCACTCCCTCAAAATAAAAATAAAAACAGTTTTGACATTGAAGAGGATTAGTAAAGTTGTGTCTAAAATGAAACGGGATACCCAGCAACACACACACACACCAGCCGCCACTCCTGAACTCAGTTTTACACACAACCATTACTATTGTGCCGATGTGTAATGTTGCACTTATGACTGGAGAGGAGAGCAGATTTCCCTGCTGGCTCCACAACCCTTAACATTATAGCATACAGTAAATCAACACCTCCACTAATAGCGCAGGTAACGATTCAGCGGACAGATTCATTATAATCCAGGGACCTGTGTGTGTATGAGAAAAGACATTTTAATAAACACTGAATACACACTCCCCAAGAGATGACCCGACAATCTGTAAAAACTTCTCTTAAATAGTGACAATGGCATTTGCATCTTCATGGGCGTTTATTGAGGCTTCAAGTCACTTTATTATGGTTTAATATGTTTTGAGGCGTGAAAGTAAGGTTTATCGAAAATCTGCTGCGACGTTTTAAGTGATGTAGCCGCCGTCGGGGTTTGCCTTTAGACGGCCGTCCCTTGAGCATGCTTCAGTGTGAACAGCCCACTGGTAAAAAAACATCAATAATCAATCATTCTTTTAGTAGGTAGTGTGGCGTACATACCGATTGAATATTAGTATGGAGGAGCTACGATAGTATGTGACTTCAAACCGTCGGCAGGCAGTCGATGGCGGTATGAAATAGGGGCTTTGAGAAAGCGTGCGTCACCGCAACCACGAGAGGTCCTTGAGCACGCCGCCATAACCGGCCACCCGAAATATTATGCAGTTCGCTGCAGCGGAATGAGAGATAAGCCGCGGACAGACACGGAGATGCACACTCACACACGCGTACACCGTCTCACCCGGCAGAGATAACAATAAAATCAAGGACTTAAGATCCACTGAAGCATCATTTAGAGCCCGTCACGATTCTGGCGAACAGATGCAGATATTTGTAATAAATGTGGTTTAGTTATTGAATATATCACGACTCACGGTTGACACTTATTTAACTGTCATTAAAAACTACTGAAAATAAAAAGAGACAGATGACGGGTCAGACAGAGAGGGTGCACAAGGAGCAAACAAGAAGAGAGCGAGCAGACCGGCGCTCTTTTGTGTGAGTAATGGCCTTCATCATCAGCGAGAAGCCAGACGGAAAGGAATCGTCATCCCTCCTTCTCTCTTCTTCCTCCCTCACTTTTTTCTTCTTCTTCTTCTTCTTCTTCTTCTTCCGCCGCTCTTCTCCGGCCATCCATCAGACCGTATCTCCTCTGGCCAGTTCTGTGTCGTCCCCGTTCACCGCCCCCAACTCCTCCCGAGACCTACTTCTGTCCAGCGGGAGGAGCTCCTTCATTCATTACCCACAGGAAGGGAGGGAGGTGGGGGAGAGATATGGAGCTGGAAGGGAGGCTGTATATGGAGCGGAAGTGTAATGAGAGGAGGAGGAGGACGGAGAGGAAGAGGAGGATGATAATAGATATGTAGAGTAGTCCGTTTTTTTTACTATAAATATAGCCTACATACAATCTATGTAATATGACTGAAAAGGCAGAAGCATAATGCTTATACATGGCTGACCTACATCCGTATCAGTTAAGCTACCCTCAAGAAAATCTAATATAAAGGTTTATGCAGTTAAATGTGTTTTTCAACGTATCCTCATACGACGGTTCGTATATCTTACCAAAAGTTACTCTTCATTTTTCCTACGAAGGTCCAGCAGCACGTGTCAACTTCTGCTCGTTACATGAACTTCAACATAAACTTAGTTAAGTTTATGCAACAAAACTACTTAGTTAGGTTTAGGAAAAGATCGTGAAAGACTTAGTTAGGTTTAGGAAAAGATCGTGAAAGACTTAGTTAGGTTTAGGAAAAGATCGTGAAAGACTTAGTTAGGTTTAGGAAAAGATCGTGAAAGACTTAGTTAGGTTTAAGAAAAGATCGTGAAATACTAAGTTGGTTTAAGAAAAGATCGTGAAAGACTTAGTTAGGTTTAAGAAAAGATCGTGAAAGACTTAGTTAGGTTTAAGAAAAGATTGTGAAATACTAAGTTAGGTTTAAGAAAAGATTGTGAAATACTAAGTTGGTTTAAGAAAAGATTGTGAAAGACTTAGTTAGGTTTAAGAAAAGATCGTGAAATACTTAGTGAATTAATCTTCTCATATGACTTTGTTATTGAGCCTTTCATTTATACTATTACTTAAAATGGACAAATGAATTATAATAAACTAATGTGCTATTTTTAGGAGTCTCAATATCTTCAACGAGGGGAGATTTGTCTCTGTGTTATTCCCCGTCTTCCTGCTTCCTCTCATCCACATGCTCTTGACTTTGGTCTCTGCACTTCTCTATTGATCATTCTGTTTGTATCCTCCCAACAGCTTATTTGTCCTTCCCTGCTTACTTTGTTCTATCATGTCTCTTATCCCCCACTCTACTTGCTCCTCATAAATTCTATCCTGTGCCTGCCTGACACCCTCCCTCTTGTTTCCTCCCTTCCATCTTTCTTCTGCCTTCACTTCTGCACACAGAGACACTTTTTGCCTCTCAGGGGGGACAAAAAAAAATTGATACGTTGTTGCATTTCAGTTCCTGTTCACACTTTTTTACAAACAAAGCAAGAGGAGAAAACATGAAGTTAATACAGACTGACAGGTGACTCGTCATCATCAGGACCCATGAGGGGGGAAGTCAAATTCCTTTCACATCACTGTCGCAAAGCTAACAAAGAAATAACAGATTATTAGTGCGCATGGACACGAGGCGTATTACCGAGGGATCCAGACGGCAACCTCCGGTTCTGCCGATTGAAGCCAATGCTTCATGTGTTAAAGCTGCATTCTCTCTAGTGTCCACCAGGGGGCGACTCCTCTGGTTGTATAGAAGTCTAGTCTAAAATGACTCTACTTCTCTCTTGATTTATTCCCTCAGTAAACATTGTAAACATGAGTTTATGGTCTCAATCTCTAGTTTACAGTCTTCTTCAATACAGCATGATGTTCATTTAGTACATTATGCTCCATTTAGAGTCAAACAGACCATAAAGCAGGGGATGATTTAGGGGCGGGGCTACACTGTGATTGACAGGTTGCTGCTACTACCAGAGACGTATACGGTGTCTCTACGTCACTCCTCCGCATTACAAACATGGTATATGGTTGCCAAAAAAAACAACATGGCGACAGCCGTAATCCAAGATGGCGACGGCCGGACTCGAGGCTTCAGAACCGATGTCCATAAACCAACGGGTGACGCCACGATGACTGCGTCCACGTCTTGTATAAAGTCTGTGGTGGGATCGCTGACACACACTTTTTAATGGACTTAATGAACTGACAAAGTAGAGTCGGATTCAAGCACAGCAGTTTTAACAGCTTTTGACCGACCTAGAAATCAATGGGGAAAAAGACCCGCGCTAACGTTATATACATGACCATGAACACAGATCAATAAGATCAATAGAGGGATTTATTAGTGGTTTGCAATCCTGTGGTTGGTTTGTTTGCTTTCACACCAGAAAGAGTCCAGAGACCTTTTACAGGCGGTTCTTATGTTCCCCCACCAGGGTCCGACTGACAGCAGCCCAAACAGAACCAGATTTTACCGAGCAAAAACGGACCTGAGCTTGCTTTAACCGAAGCAAACGGTTGTTTTGGCGTGAAAGCACCCTCGGTGTGAACGAATCGGGGGATTAGCCGAAAGTCAGAGGAGCGTGGGGAAGTCACTCGTTCCGTCCTTCTGACGCGGATCAATGATGCTCCACCAATTAGCAAAGTGAATCCATGGAGTGTAATGTGTGTGCCGTATCTCACACACCTGCCTCCCCCCTCTCTGTGCTGTCACTTTGTCTCTCCACAGGTTACTAAACACTCCTCCATCTTTCTCCGTATGCTCTGCTGTCCGACCCTAACAGCTCTCTCTCTCTCTCTCTCATCCGTCTCTCGCTCTGCTTTTCTGCCAAAGACCCTGACAGATCCTGACACACGATTCTTCATATCTCCCTCTCACTCCTCTCATTTCATTCTCCTCTCCTCTCAGTAACACTGAATTCCCCCCCCCCTCACCTCACCCACCCACCCACCCACCCTCTCTCCCGTTTTGTCCCTGGCAGCTTTCTGTTGCATCATTTAGCACCCCCGCCCATGTCTCCCACCGCTCAGTCTAGCCTTGTGTGCATATGTGTGTGTGTTTGAATGTGTCGCTGTGATTGCGAACATGTTGATGCGTGAGCGTTTTTTCCTAAGTGTGTCTATTTGTGTGTGTGTGTGTGTGTGTGTGTGTGTGTGTGTGTGTGTGTGTGTGTGGACTGTCAGCCTCCGTTAGCTCTGCCTTTGGTCGTCCTCGGGACTCGGGGGGGTTTTGTGAATGTCTTCCTCTCAGCGGGGAGGACAAAGGGCCAGATGGGATTTTTCACAAAGCTCTCTATTTAGCATGAGTCAAACATGTGTCTCGGTACAGAGCAACACATCACCGAGCGGAGGGACGAGGACAATACAGGCCCGAGCGTCTCTGCCTCACTGCCCGGCAGCTCTCTCTACTGTGTCTTTTCAAACTTGCATCGTCACTAACATGACGACTGTGTGACATGTCGACGCGTACAAGAACCATGCATACGAGGGTTGTCTGGTCTGCCACATTAAAGTCCCTCTCGCGGCCGCGGCGTGACGAATAAATGACACGAAAAAATGCGTATCGCAACTATTCAAACCGGCAGAGATGTGGATGAGCAAACAGTTGCAACGCGATAAAAGGAACACGTTGTCTTTGAAGGGTTGGACGACAGCAAGTGGACTTCCCTGGGATCAGACCTTTAAATCCGCCCAACTTTGAGTGGACTGATTGATCTGGCATCGTAACATGAGCCGCGGGGGGGGGGTCAGCTGTACGCCGGAACCTTCTACCGTGGATCATCTCCCACATTTACACAAATCCTCCCAGAACAGACGGAGGGTCAGTGTGAGAAATACTGTGATTGACACTTCAGACCCCCTGAAAGCCTCAATATAGCTACATGTTGGGGGTCTCTAACATTACGAGACAATTATTTGTCACAAAAATGTCTTTTAAAAGCTCACTAATGCCCAAAAGATGCAAAACAATTGTGTCAAATATCAGGCAGCAAGTAGAAAACAAACATGATTTTTATGATTTAGAATCGTGGCCTGTTAAACGTATGATTATATATAACGTATGCATGTTGTTGATTGCGATAAATGTATGAAACGGAGCGGAACAGGACAACATGCCGACATTAAGTGGACGTCACAGCAGCGGTGCGCATTTAGCGAAGTTTGACATTAGTTTAATAGCATCCTTCAGTGAGTAGCTAACGGTGGATTGGTGGCTGAAATAATGAGCTCGACTGGAGACGGCCGCCCTAAAGATCCGGGCTTTATTTCTCATTCATGTCCTGATAAGGAGCGGTCCAAGTTGGGATGCTTCGTGTGGTGTATTTGTGTGTTTTCTCTCTCGGTGTCAGCTGAGAAGGTCAGCCGCTGTGTTCTGAAAACGAAGAGGGAAAAATAATCACAGACCGGTCCTTTCTCTGGCAAATTAGTGAGTAGGGGCCATCGCTGCCTGTACCAGGTTCTGATAACGGGGGAGAGAAGGCACATGTGGCTGCTTTCACTTCCTACATGGTGTCTCTGTTATTCCACCTATTCCCCCGTCTCATCTAAGGCTGTGTGTCAGACAGCTAAATGAGCCCCCCCCCCCCCCCCCCCCCCCCCCCCCCACACACACACACACACACATCTGGCTTCCCAAACAACAGCCGATTCAAGGATGCCCAAGTACACAATGAGTCATTATTTGGAAAAAAATCCTATTAGCCGATAGGCCTGCAAACAGGTCCACTTGCAGCAATGTACATGTAACAACACGAATGAGTTCATAACCTCGAGTCTAACAAACCGTTTAAGCCATCGTGGACTCGGTGGCTGCAGGTGTGGGTCGACATTATTATTGCGCAAAATTAATGGTGCAAAATACGAGATTGGGAACAATTCTGTTGCCTCTCAACGGCTCTCAACGTGGCGGCGACTGAGTCAGCGTCTTGCAGCTAACAGCGCTAACTGCAGCAAAAGTGCTGACAGGACTAACAGCGTTTACCTTGCAGACACCGCTGACATATGCAGAGGTGTCTCATATAATATATATATATATATATATATATATATATATATATATATATATATGTATATGTATGTACTTTGGGTACAGGTAAATCTGCTACTTGGGAGCATCTTGTCAGCCATGCTTGTGCATGTGTGAACAACAATATTTATCTAAGATTTCTGTTGTTTCGGGCGTTTCTATCTCTTGTCTCCACTGACTGGTCTGCATCAACATATTTGTGTGTGTGTGTGTGTGTGTGTGTGTGTGTGTGTGTGTGTGTGTGTGTGTGTGTGTGTGTGTGTGTGTGTGTCTGTGCACATGAGTTTGCATAGGAGTGCATAATGTGTTATATTAGCTTTGTTAAACAGATAAGGAAGATTACCCAGGTCCCACCTGTACATACAGAAGCTGTGCTGTGTTTCACTTAACTGGCTTCCTCATTACAGCTGATGTGTGCACAACGAGGGAATAATCTAATCATCACTCCTGAGAGAACTGGATGCACGGACGCCAATCTACACAACCCCCGCACACACACACACACACACACACACACACACACACACACACACACACGTATATACACATGCCTATTCTTGAATCTAGAGGTGCACTGGAAATTGTTGTGGATGCATCAGATAGAGCTGGACTGCTCTCCCAGTTGTTGAATAATGCATGACGAGCCTTGTTGCCACGAGGAAATGATAAGCCTTCCTTCTCATGGTATAGAGGAGGTTTAATTATCCAGTCTCTGCGTAATCACATGGAAACAGCTTCCCACTCGTCTTTTATTAAGCCTTTTATAGCTGTTATAGCTGAGGGGGCAGTCTTTTATGAATTATTGAACAATCTTGCAGTGCATATGTACATCGCACAGCCTCACAGTGCAGCCCGGCAAACTTTCTTTAAAGGCAGTAGGGGGAGGCCAAAAAAAAAAATCAAATCAATGCAGCAGAATGGTCAGACCGGTGGCCATTTTTTTAGCAATTGCTGTAACGGGCTAACTTCTGTACAAACTAAAACAAGTGTGGGTGTGATGTGTGGCTATAACATATAGTGTAGTATCACTATATGCATGACATATAGTGATACTACCTTATTGAGTACTACCTTTACGAAGCGTAGAGAGTAAATGAGTACAATTTAACAACTTAGTGCTTCATCCACACACTTCACGGCGTAGGAAAACACATAGCTATCGCCAGATGAGTGACACACTTTATTTGGCTCTTTTTCTATGTGGCATTAAAGCATGGTGGAATTAGCAAACTAGCTAGCTTGCTAGCATGCCCTGTGCTAACGGTCCCTCCGCCTCACTCACCGCCTCTTTAAAGAAGTACAAGCTAGCTAGCTGGACAGTTACCTAGGTAGCTTGTTAGCTAGCGTCTTATTTCCACCATGCTTTAATGCTACACTGGTTACAGAAAATGACTGGGTCTAGCGGTCCCTGTGCCTCACTTCCCTCCGCTCCGGAGAAGGACAAGCTAACTGGCTAACTAGCCAGCCATAGAGCTGCGTATGATCTCTGTAACAACACCTACGGCCCTACAGACGTGTGTTGTCACCATAACTACTCACAACAGTCCGCATTTTCTTTTGAACTAGTCAAATGACTACGTAAAACGGTTTAATGTTTGTTCTACTCCTATTCTATTTCTACAGCTGAGACATTCCTCACCAGACATTCAGTTCTGTTAAAGCTTTGGGGGGGAAAAACATGCATATGTGGAATAAACTAGATTTTTAAACACATGGGACATACAGCGCTATTTCTGAGTCCATTTTCTACTGTATGTGCTCCCTTGTACAAGCACTGTTACATCACAAGCAGTGCGGTAAGAGTTCTCGTAGCACTCCTCCGTTGCATAACTATAGTTTCTCTCTGGCGGTCTCAAGCACAGGCTCAGGTGAGACCGGCCAACATCTTGTACAAGGTAAAACCATTAGACTTCCTGGTACAGCTAGAGATGCAACACTGACGGTGATACACTTAACGCTCTCGCTTGTCTCTCTTGATGGTTACATATTGTCTCTGTACATACAGTATGTGCACTTTTTACCCTCCCGAGTCGGGGACGCTTCATTACACTACTTGAAAAATAAATAGCTTTGAGCTCCCAGTTAATTCACACAGGACGATATTAAATTATGGCAAAGCTCCCCTCAAGGGAAATTATATTTTCTTAACTTAACGACTTAAAAAAACTACTTTATTAAAGTATTTAATCTACCACTGTCATGTAATTCAATACAAAATGATACAAGTGAACCATAAGAGATAATTATACCGCACAATAAACTTACAACAACTTGGCCCTGAGATGAACACCATATTAAAAATATAAAAGTCTTTGTTATGTCCTAATGTGCAGAAATTGAATAATTGAAATAAAAAAATGAAAGTTTAATTCCATCATATCTATTTAACAGACATGTGTCTCGAACCTTTGATGGTTCATAAGACCATTTTATTCCATTTAGTCAGAGAAATGGCTGTGAAAAATACTATAAACGAACAAAATGTGAAACACTAACACACAAATATGACAAAAATAACTTAAAACACTCATATGTGGAATTGGCTGAACTGAACCCAAGCTACTATAAAATGTGATGAGAATAGATCTCTTGAAGTCTTTAGGTTTTATTGTGCTAAAGAGAATGTTTTCTTTTCTTAAGCTGCTGTTATGGCCCAGTGGCTGGATTTTATTCCCTCTAAAAATATCTAAAATCAGTGTCAGATCATGTGCAAGCATTTCACAGCAGACTGCTTCACTGGTGAAACCAAGTACGTCTTCCTTCTCCTTCCACGTTTGTTACGGTCCAACCTGAACCAACTCTCGGCTATCCCTCGTTGCCTGAACGACTCATTCAATCTGGTTTTTTTCGTGAGCGAAAGTTATTCACATGCAGTGAAAACGCTCGCTGCTCGCCGCCTCCGGCCCCCTTTTTTTGCTGTGTCTTTGTTTGCCTGTATACCTGGATGCCCTCTGTGCCGGGCTGCTGCAGCAGCTTGACGGTGCGCGTGTGCGCCGCCGTCCTCTGGCCGCGGCCGTCGTGCCAGGTCAGGTTGCTGCCTCCGGCGCGACGCGGCAGCTGGTAGCTCAGCTCCTCAGCAGACACCGTGTGCTCCAGGGAGGCACGGCAAAAGCTGAAGCTGGACGCCGCTGAGAGGAGAGAGACAGAGAGAGAGGGGAAGAAGAGCAGAGGAAAAAACACCGATAAGCACTCACTTTGTATTGTCTTTGGTTATTAAGGGGCTTGCGTACACATTGACTATGGACTAAGACATGCTTTGTATGCTGCCTCTCATGCAGGTACAGACAGATGGCTGTTTTGGGGATGGTGGTGGGCAGCAGCCAGTGCTACTCCACTGTGATCTCCAATTATGTTGAGAGCATATTCACAGAGGAAGCGCATGATTGTTTTTTGGGGAATTGTGTCTCTCTTGCTAGATTAATCCATGATTATTGTAATCCTACATCATGACTATATATTGTTTATTCTTCCCTCTCTCTCTCTCTCTCTCTCTCTCTCTCTCTCTCTCTCTCTCTCTTTCTCTCTCTCTCTGTGTCTGTCCTTCCTTCCTTTCCTCTCAGGAGTAGGGTGTTAGCTGTGAGACAGCGGAGCAGACAAGTTGTCAATGCAGGCTCAGAGTACAGCTCTGCAGGAGCCACAGGGCATCTCCGGCATCAAGTTGAACAGGCTTCTGTAGTGCGGCCGGTCGTCTGTGACAGTGGGTTCATTTTGAAAGGGGACGAATACCGAGACACCGATGTATTAGTCATGTGAATGATAAAAGAGGATCTGACGGCACGTCGGCCAGACCCAACAGAGAGGAGACAGTGGAGAGGCGGCAGGGAAAGGTCAAGAGAATGCATGACGGAGTCAGCTTTATGGAGTAACCTGATTTTTAAACGCCATGTGAATTATAAAAGCCGTTTCTTAGGGCTCAAGAGAAACCCGGCTGACACACAGCTAGATTTGGGCCTGATATTTGGTATATCATGTTTACACTAGAATAATATAAAGCGTCGTAAAACACACTTCATTCAAACTCAAAAACAAGCGGTGATGTATGCTGTCAATCGGCTTAAAGTCATCGTATACTACACTTCATGCAGTCTTGCCAAAAACAAAACTAAACTCACTTAGCTGTCTGCCACAGGTAGCGGCAGCAGCTAAGTGGCGGTGAGGTACTCAGCAGCAGGTGTACTGGTAGTTCTCGTTAGCAATTAGCTGTTAGCAAAACACACCGTCCAAAACAATAAAAGCAAGCAAACTGTTTCATCCCACTGGGTCTCTGGACACAGAGTAGTGATTGGTGGGTCACTGGCGGTCAATGGCAGTATATATAACAGGCAGCAAAATGTGTTTTGAGAAAGTGTGAGTGAGTCACCGCAACCACGAGAGGTCCATGCATCCATAACTGGACACCCAAACTATTATGCAGTTTGCTGCAGCAGAATATATAAAGATATTAGCTGTGGACGGACACAGAGGTGCACACTCACTCACTCAAGGATGCACGCACACATACACAATCGATTGTTCGAGTGGAGATAATAAAGTATAATACTGCATCATAGGCATTAATATACTTTGAATAATATGCCACTGCTTGTTCATGTTATAACAGAATTCTTTACTTATGTAAATGCAGTGCATGTGAAGCACACTCCCATGTTGTGTGTCAACTGGATTTCACTCTCAAATCCCCTGATTCGTGTGTGTGTGTGTGTGTGTGTGTGTGTGTGTGTGTGTGTGTAAAAGCAATCATTGAGAAGGAGACAGAATTACTGATGAAGGGGCTAAAAGTGGAACAAGGAATAATAAATGTTGCATTCATTACTTTTAAATATGAGGGGAAAAAAGTCTCTTAAGAGCAGAACAATGTCAGAGCATTCTTTGAGAAAAGCCTCATTTCATCTCCTGAATGAATTCTTAATTTCATTTCCTCCCTCCTCCCTGGGGACCAGATTTAAAACAAAAAGGAGAGATTGGATTTATTTGAATGTGTTATATAATTTATAAGTTATATAAGGTCTTTCCAGCGTGTCTTTGTTATGTTGCTTTTTTATTTTCATCATCCCACACCTGGTAAATAGGCGTGAAGATATAACTAGTGAGACATACTGTCAAAAATTGGATGTAAAACCCAACAACCATTCCTTTCACCAACAACAAGCCATCCTAGACAATTGACCATTCGTTAAGCCCCGCCCCCCCCTTCTGCTACTCCGTCAAGCAGTCAGAGCCACGTTACCACAGAGCCCACACTGTCACTAACTGCACTCCCTGACGAAATAGCATCTAATTTACTTAATTGACAGAAGGGTCTACAATATGTGTGTTTTGAAGGATGAATCCAGGATGTCAAACTGATTCATCAGTGAAAACGATAAAGATAAAGATAGAAGCTAAAGCTACAGATTACAGAGTGAAAGTGAACCAACACATCACCTGGAGATGCAGACAGAAGACAGTGAAACTAAGGAACAACACTGTTCCTCTTTATTCACTGTTACAATCACTTAAAACCAAAGGAAGCATGTGTTTACATTCAGTATATCTTCTACCGTAGCATAGAAGTGCTAACGCTAATGTGCTAGCACGCTCTGCTGTTAGCTCCACAGGTTTTAGAAACGTCTTCTTCCAACCTCTCCAGGTAACTAGTATCACTATTACACAACGTTTAACCACGACGAGCTCCAAATCCACTACACCAGCCCGAACATCTGAAACCATTGAATGAGAGCCTATGGAGCAGAGCCGGGTGGTCGTCGGACTCTGGTCATGAGCTGGCCGATGCTACGCTACGATTAGCTAATCTGTGTTCCCACTTTAGAATGATCAGGCCACTGAGAGCTGCTGTATTACAGCTGTGGCTCGTTGGAAGCTCCTGGTTGCAGCTGAGATAAGTGGAGTGTGGGGGGGGGGGTGCACTTTTTCTCAACCCAAAGTCAGCGGTGAATGCAGAGTTCACACTAGGCATGATGGAGGAATAAAAAAAAAAGGATGGAGATGAAAAACAAGAAAAGGCCTGACAGGAATCACTGATGTGTAACCTTCTCTCCCTTCTTACGCCACTTTCCACGTTTCTATATGCTGCTACTTCTGTGTCTCCTCATGCAGCAGTATCTTTTTATGTTCCCCTTCTTTCCTATCTCTCTCTCTCTCTCTCTCTCTTTCTCTCTCTCTCTTTGTTTCTGTCTGGTTGTCAGGTCTTTGTGGTCGTCGGGACAAGCCGAGCCCAGCCCTGATGTAATTACTGCCAGTCAGACTAAGGGGGAAGGAGGAGACAGGAGGAAGGAACGTGGGAAGCTAAGCGCCTTGCGACCCTAAAGACCTGCCAATCTCCCCGAAAAGAGAGAGAGAAAGAGAGAGAGAGAGAGAGGGAGAGCGCACTGGATCCATGCGCACTGACAGTAAACTGATCAAACTGTGGTGAAGTGAAAGAAGTGAAAGAGAGAGGAGGCAGGGAGATGCGTTAATAGACCACGAAACAACTTCATTTCACAAGCTGTTGAAGGCGGGCGCTTTCCAATTATCGGACAGAGACCACCCTGCACTTTATGGACATCGCTTCGTAGATGAGGAAGTGCAGCATCATCACTTCCCGGGTTTCACTGACATCTCAATAGCCAGACCTTTTTTTCGACCTTCGGCGGTCATAAAAAAAAGGTTCTCGAGCTTCAATGGACTCGGGTCGACTTGACCTCCTGACACAAGGATGTAGAATCACCCAAAACGTGGTTAAATGAAGCTCAAGCTTGAGCGGGAGACTGTTCTAATGCATGATTAGGCCTGAAGTTTGACAGGTGTGAACGGAAGCACCATGTTTTTAGGTTGTCCGTCCGTCCGGTCCGTTCTCGTGAACTTTGACACGTTGAGGGAGTTTCTTCTACTAATCCCGGCGGGATGGTAAAGCATGTTTCCTATAAACAGTCGCCAAAACTAATCCGTTTATCACAGCCAGAAGTTGTCAAAACTCTCATAATCGCCAGATTTTCCTCTTTCCGGGGGTCCTTAAACGCATCATGTGTGACAAACGGTTCCGTCAGAAAAAGACACAGAAACTAAGCTTCATCCTCCATGTCTCATTGAAAATATTGCCCCAAAAGAGCCGTTTGATCTTGTAAAAAACATTAACATGAATGATTTTTGGCATTATAAACTGCAGAAAAGACATGTTTGAGTTCTCTCTACTTCTATCCATGATATCACTGTTTCCATAGAGGAGCAGGACTTTTATATTTGAAGTGAAAATCAAAAGCCAACAGAGAGGAAAAATGTGACAAGAGCGAAACAACGGCCCCGAAACTGCTTTTGGGTTCAGAGGGTTAATACGTTTCCAGAGAAAGCAAATTTCTTCAAATTTGAGGAAGAACAGAGAAGAATTCAGTGGTCAAATGTTAAAAATCAAGGTCTTTGTGACCTCACGTCGTGAATGTGATACCTCAGGAACTAGAAATTCATATTTCTTCCGAAAATTAGACTTTTTTCTGTCCCGGGAGCAAATCAAACTATCGCGGGAAATTGAGTTGTTTTTAAGGTGCTAAACCTCAGCTCCAGTAAAAACGCTTTGTGCATATTACAAATATGCATAAACTGCTTAAGTGTATTATTTGGTGGCATTAATCATTTATGGTTTATGTTTGTCAACATTACAATGAGCTGTGGTGGTCTTTGTTTCGCTGAGACTCCGCTCAAGCAGGTGAGTCTGGTGGAGCAGAGACTCCGGCGGGAGGTAATAAGACGGCTGGTGCTCATGATGAATAATGCACCAGTTCAGGGAGCTGACAGAGGAGGGGGGGGGAGGTTGCGTTTCTCTGGAGTTGGACAAATAAATTGATTGATTGATAACATAAAGTTTTGCACACGGGTTGGACTTCGCTACAGCCGCGAGGAATGAGTCACGAGCTGTGGTCTGTCTGCTGAGAACAGCCTCGAGGAAGTGATACGTGACAATTCTGTCACTGTGTTTGACTCTACTTCTCTCTCGATTTATTCCCTCAGTAAACATTGTAAACATGAGTTTATGGTCTCAGTCTCTAGTTTCCAGTCTTCTTCAATACAGCATGATGTTCATTTAGTACATTATGCTCCATTTAGAGTCAAACAGACCATAAAGAGGGGATGATTTAGGGCGTCTCTACGTCACTCCTCATTCAAAATGAATGAATCAACGGGTGACGTGACTGCGACCATCGTCCACTTCATCGTCCACTTCTGATATACAGTCTGTGGTTTTAGGGCATCACTTGTGAACTCGTGCTAATTATGACAATTTCACACGAATATGTAATATGATAAAATAAAGACGTGACAGCATTTTGGACAGACGACGCAAAGCTGGATGTTTGGGGATGTCGATCGCCTCATCAGCTGGTCGCATCCGTCCAATAACACAGCGCCGCACCTTCGCTGTTAGCTCATCATCTTGCTACTGTCTCTTTAAATGAATCAATCATGCTGCTGCTCCGAGCTCCCCTCCATCACCCCGTCACCGCCCAGTCCTCATCATTTCATCAGCCAAACAGCGTCTGGACTCTTGCAGACTCTCCTCCATTACAATTCTTCCCGTCGAGTCGAAGCACCAAAGACTTTCTGTCACGACTTTATTATCATCTCCTATAAATGAACGATTATCGTTCACTTCGTCTCCACTGATTGAAACGTTCATACTTTCCAATTTTTCCGTCTCTTTTAGAATGACATTTCATCCGCCGGATGCTTTTACGATCGCACAAGCTTTGAGAGAATGTATTCTAAACGAGGCTGAATGAGAGGTTGCTGCGTCTCTAAATGGATCTGTGATTGCCATCCTGTTATCAGTCTCCTCTCTGTGTCTGTCTCATCATGCTTTTCGATCGGCCCGGGACGACCACCGACTCTCCTCGGTCCACATCTGTCACTAACTGCTGTCGCGTCACGTTCTCGCTGCCCTTGCCGGTGACTTTTTATCACCTCCAGTCGTGGAAGGGGCCCGAGGAGACAAAAGGATGATGGAGGGGGAGGCGTGGCGTGATGTCCCCTGAGTCAGTAAATAAGAGTAAATAAGAAGACGTGATGTAGAAGCGATTCTTTACAAAGATCAGGAATCTGTAGCGGCGGAGGGAAACGGTGGAGGGAGAAGGAGAGAACTGTTGGTGGTTAGAGGTGTCAAAACCAAGGGCAGAGCGTCGGACAGGTGTTTATGTCAGTGTGTGTGTGTGCGTGTGTGTGTGTGTGTGTGTGTGTGTGTGTGTGTGTGTGTGTGCGTGCGTGTGTGTGTGTGTGTGTGTGTGTGTGTGTGTGTGTGTGCGTGCGCGCAGAGGGTAGGTAGGTCAATACGACTCAGCCCAGTGAAGTGTAACTTCATATCACCTCCTCTTGACTGAGCAGCATATCTGCCGCGCGGGGCGGCCTCTAAATCTCCGAGGTATTCCCTCCTGAAAAGGTAATTAAGCTGTTGGGTACAGAACCCTGGAAGGTCGTTCCGAGCCAAATCCCACAGTAGATTAACATGGCATCACTGGACATTACCGATTTGACTCCAAAAGCGAGCATCTAAATTAGTCCGTGTGGAATTTTTCTTTTTTTTGCTGACTGGGCTTTTTTCCAGGATTTAGATTTTTTTTTTTTTTTCAGGGCGCATGTGAGAGGTGAGGTCCCTCCCATGGGACCTTATTTAAAATATGAAATGTAGGGTAAACATTCATTTTGATCCCATTTGAATTGTTCCATGAATTACTCATATATTTAAGTGAAGGAAGTCTCAGTGTGTCGTAGTACCGGTGAACTACATCTCTCGTCTCACATGATGAACGTCACCAACACCAACCGTTAGCTTGGCTCGCTAGCTAGCGAGCTAACTTAGCGTAATGTTATATTACCGTCACTTTAGCAACTTACGGGCGTGAAGTCTTTCTATTTACGTATTTTCACAGTTTTACGACAAAATGTGACTTTCTTGACTTGCAAAAATTAGAATCTTCTGAATCTGAACCATCGTACGTGTTAATCATGGCACAATTCAAACAAGATAAAAATGTGTCTCCCGTACACATTCGTTCTGAAGTGAGGTCCCATGGTGGGACTTTGCCTTTCTATCCTCTCAGCAGGAGGTTGAGGAAAGTGTTCAGACTAATCCACTCTATTTCAGGGATCACGGAGAGGGTGCGGCGGTTTATTTCAGCAGCGTGATATTGACATCAACTCCCTCCCCACCGAGCACTTCTTATTCAAATCAAAGATAACATTTCTATTTGCAGTTTTATGCGAAAGAGGAGAGGGAAAAAAAAAAAATTCCCAGTTTTCCTCATTCCTCTGTAATCTGCAAGGGGGGGGTTGAAACTTCATCATGCAGTGATTTCATGCCTGTGTTATACATTAAAACTTAAGTCCTAAATATAGCATCCAACAGACCCATCGCTGCAAAACTCCCACTATGTCCACATCCACCAGTGATCCAGATTTGTTGGTCCTATATGTGGTATGTTTGGATGTTTGGAGGTGAAGCGAGAGGCTATTTACAAATCTTCCACTCCACCAGACCTGGTCTTAACCCCAGGAACGAGCCATGAAATTACTCCATTTTGAAAGAGCAGAGAGGGGTGGGAAGAATTCTGGTTGCGGCTAAAAATAAATATAAAACCCCAGGAACCCAGGGGGCTTTTCCCATGATGCATTGCGGTCTATTACCCACTTTGACATGAGACACTGGGGCTGAGGTCTAGCTCTCACAAGCCATCAGTGTCACGGGAACACGCAGACACAGAAGCGGGAGTAAACAATGGACGTCCGCGACAACACACCAACTCTCATCAGGACACTAACGAGGGAAACGCCGGCTAAATCTGTGGGTATGATTGTGTGTGTGTGTGTGTGTGTGTGTGTGTGTGTGTGTGTGTGTGTGTGCGTCGGCGAATGCCGGCACGCCAATGCATACGTGAATGTGACTCATGATGCCAGCATGAGGATCCGCATATCCACACATCTGTGTAATCCCTGTCTGCTTCGGTTTAGGCCAGCGGATCGGAATGAAGCTACGGAGAGTTTGTATATGCAGCCATGTGGATGGAGGCTGAATCCTGGATTTTAAACTGCAGGGCAATTATGGCTCACGATGCTGGTCGCTGTAGAAGTGCATCTAGTCTGCACCCTGAGAGCACAAAGAAGAACAAAGCCGAGCGCCTTGGCTTCCTCTTTTTAGGCAGTACTGCGAAGAAAAAGTTGAGTTTCCGCCTCACGGTTGTGTCATGTTGCCGTTCACATCCATGTCTGTCCAAAATGTCATCACTTTATCATTTTACCCTATTAGACAATTGTGTAAAATTGTCATAATTAGCGTACACAAGTGTGTTAAAGCTGCATTCTCTCTAGTGTCCACCAGGGGGCGACTCCTCTGGTTGTATAGAAGTCTAGTCTAAAATGACTCTACTTCTCTCTTGATTTATTCCCTCAGTAAACATTGTAAACATGAGTTTATGGTCTTAATCTCTAGTTTACAGTCTTCTTCAATACAGCACGATGTTCATTTAGTACATTATGGTCCATTTAGAGTCAAACAGACCATAAAGCAGGGGATGCTTTAGGGGCGGGGCTACACAATGATTGACAGGTCGTCTGGGAAGTGTCCGTGTTTTTATCTTACAACTTTAACCCTTTCAAAGTGTGTTTTCACTTCATGAAAGTTAATCGTAATTCCTACAAAGTTCTTATTCAGCGTTCCGTTGTACTTAGCTCCGCCCTCTCGTGTCACTTCTGGTCATCCAAGATGGCGACGATCAAAAACCAAGATGGCAATGGCAAAAAATGCCGGAACGCAAGGCTTCAAAACAGCAGTCTACAAACCAATGGGTGATGTCACGGTGACTACGTCCACTTCTTATTCACAGTCTGTGGTTCATCCTTGAGTCAAAGTGGCAAATTGTGCCACATTTGAAGAAATTCCCTCCGGGCGATCCTAAGATATTGGATTTAGATGGACGGACAACCCTCCAGGCTTCCGGTTGTCCCCGGCGTGGAGGCACAAAAGAAGCGAAGGCTCCGGCCTTGAGGACAACATGACTTTTACTCTCTTAACCCCCCCACTCCAGGCCCCCACCGCACTCCCACCGAGACAGACAGAACTATTGATTATCCATCACTGTGTCAGAGAACATACAATTACAGATCACTTTAGATAAAACACACAAACTCAGTCCGCCTCGCTCCTCCACCCGAGGACCCCGGCTGTCGTATCCACTCCGGCTCAGAGCGACTCGGAGCATGTCTCTCACAGGAGGAGGAGGAAGGCAGAATGTCACCGAGGAGGAGCTGGGATACAGAGGTCTGACACGGCCGTGATCCTCTTAAGGAGGACGAAGGAAAGGAGAAAGACGGGACGACGACGCGTCGCAGAGCAGCGAACGGATGGAAGATTAAGAACGTTAAATGTTACTTTTGCTTCAGGAATTGAACGGGAGGAAGCGATGAGCGGATGAGATCGCGTGATTGTTTTCTCTCCCCTTCACAGCCAGGCCTCGGTATGACGACACGGGGAGGACTGATTAGATCTCGCTGACGATCGATAACTCAGAGCGAATGAATGTCAAGAGCAGAAGCAGGGAGGAGGTTGAGTAATATCGAATGTGAGGCGTGATCAGGCTGTATTCATACGCCGATCGGAGCTATACCTACGAGAAGGACAACTCCACCTCAACGTATTTGTCACCTAACTTACGTACTTCAGTACGTTGATACTTTAACCCAAACCACAACCTTTTCCTGAACCTAACCAAGTATTTCACCACCAGATTTCTGGGGGTGAACTGTCCCTTTAAGCCCCTTTTATATTTTAAAGCAGCAATCAGTGATATTTCTCTCCACATCTCTGCAACTAAAGCTCACTCAAAAATTGAAATTCATGTACAAACTTCTGCACTCGTATGATTGCAAATTTTGACCCTGACACCGTCCACATACGGCTCCTGTTTGCTTCATTTGCATAATCCATTGTATAAAAAATTAAAAATAAAATAAAAAAGACGCTTTGAACTGCCAGAGCTGTTCAAGGGCGCACGCCATCCGTGTTCATTTGCATGATGTTGTTTATGAGATATTGAATTATTACCAGCCTAACGCCTGAGCGCTAATCAGACGATCAATCCACCTCACACGCCGCCGCTACTCCGTTATCGTTCACAGCCGATGAGAACCTTCGACAAATCCATTCAAATTAGCCCGCTTAGCACTTCCAACTGGATCGTTGCGTCAGATGAGGTAAAAAAAAAAAAAAATCGGGGGAAATTAGATTAAAAAGGTCAAGCGGGCAGAGCACACGTTGAACTCACATGGCGGCGATATCCACAAGCAAGCATTGTAAAAGGTTAAGACGACCCGTCTGATTTGTTAAACGATTTAATATCGCGAAAAAAGGTCAAAACACAAGACGTCAAAGTCCGAAGTTTTACACTTTGACTTGACGGATGTTTCAGTGCAGAGGAAGTGGAGGAGAATGCCGGCGTTGTGTTCTTCTGAACGCGTCGAATTACAGTCATTTCAGCCGTCACGTCAGAATAACACATTTATTCCTCAGCTTTCAAATCTCCATTCATGCTGAGATCCAAACTGTCCTCCTCTGCAGTTCTACTCGAAAAGGAATCTAAAAATGACGCCGGGGCGCACGAAGCGAACGCAGACGTCTCGGCTTTCGACAAAGATTGGCTTTTTGAAATATTTAGCGTTTGTTTACAGCCGTTTCATCCCCCGAGGTAGCAAAAGCATTCTGCCTGAGGGGGAATTAACAGATGTTTGGGCACAAAAAGTATTAAAATACTCCGTTTCCATGTTAAATCCTGGCCTCGATAAAGGCACAACGCTGAGCAACCAGAAGGAAGTCATCAAGCACAAAAACAACCTCCAGTCTGCACGCGTTTCAATATCAAAACATAATCTTTTTGTTTTTCAAGTGCAATTTTGAGCTGATCATTTGGAACCAAACCGCTATGAGCCAGATGGACGGCTGATGAACTCTAACGCGATTCAAGCAATCAGACAAACAGCTTTTTTGCCGTTAACTGGAATTATCGAAGCATTTCACGCGCACAACGTGGCATTTCTGGATCCTTGAGTTCACAAATACCTTCAGTGAGAGCCTGCAGGGCCGTCCGGCAGGGATCCACCACCCAGGCTCCGTCTGCCGGGCGTACCGCTCTGTACGCGAGGCCGCCGCCGCCATGTGCAGGAAGCAAAGACTTCACCGCAGCGGAGCCCAGTGGAGAGTCTGAATGGACTCCGGCTCGTTTTTTTTTTTTTGATTGTCACATGCGGTCCGTGAATCGATGCGGTGCACTCACACTGTGGCCGGGTGAGACCGAGACCGGGATGTAGGGGGGGGGGTCCAGGACTCAATACTTTATTGAATCTCCATGAAAATCACACAAGCACTCTGCTTTGTTTGAACGTGTGTGTGTGTGTGTGTGTGTGTGTGTGCGTGTGTGTGTGTGTGTGTGCGTGTGTGTGCGTGTGTGTGCGTGTGTGTCGCTGCTCGGAGACGGAACGTCTGAGCAACGTAGCGTGGAAACAAAAAAAACAAAACAAAAGCAGTCGATTGGCACAAAATGTACACAAACACAAAAGGTTATTGAGCACCGAGGGGTTGGAGAACAATGAAATGAATAAATGACCGTTGTGAGTTGGCTGATAATCTGCTCGACACCATCCCTGCATCCACACAAAGGCGACCGGGACGAGGGGATGAAAGAAAATAAAGAGGAATGAAAAAGAAAGGGCTTATAGAATGGACAGGGAGGGTTGGGGGGGGGTAGAAGATAAAAGTTAATGCTCCACAGACGCTGAGAGGTAAACAGAGAGAGAGAGAAAAGAGGGCAGGGGAGAGAGAAGGGAAATGTGCCGATGAATTTGAAGCCGAGATAGACGGAGAGAGAATGAAAAAATTACAGACAGGGAGTTAGTTTGTAGATCCGTAAAGCTGCATAAGTGATTAGAAACAGCAGCTCGGCGGCGTCGGAGGTGGTGGAGGTGGAGGAGGAGGAGGAGGAGGTGGTGGTGGCGGCGGCGGCGGAGGTGCTTCTTCTCTCAGCCGACTGAAATGTAACATCGGAGCTTTGAAGTTTCAAAAAGTTTTGTTGTAGCTCGTGTGTGATGAGATCCAGGAGGCTGCCTCTAATCTGTCCCGGAGGGGAAGGAAAGGAGAGAGAGAGAGAAGGAGAGAAGAAAGGTGGGTAGCAGATGCAAAGGTTGTGGCAGGGGGCCACACACAGAGGGAGGGGGGGGGGGGGGGGGGGGGGGGGGGAGCAGCACCGCCACTGGCAAAAAAAACTATCAAACAAGAGACATAGAATAACTCTGCTCTACTTCCTCCGAACCTGAAACTCTTTGCCGGCAAAAGATGCGACAGAAACCACAGACTGTATATAATATTTGAGGTGTTTTGTCACAAGCATCCACTTGGACATCAAGGATGAACCGATTGTGACCTCGTGTCCAAAGATTCCTGTGATATCTTGGGAACGCCTTGAGCGTATTTCTCCGTAGAGTCATTTTCTCATAGACTTCTGTACGACCAGAGGAGTCGCCCCCTGATGGCCACTAGAGAGAATGCAGCTTTAAGGCGCTTTACTTTTCATAACTGGAGGTTGCCGCCTGGACAAAACCCCGTGTCTCTCAGCAGCAGACGTCCTCGGTGGGAGAGGTCTGTGTGCACTATTCAGTCAGCTGTGTTTGGTACAGGCCCTTCAGCAGCTTCCCTGTTTTCAGTCTTAACAGCGAGAGACAAATTAGCTTAAACCTGGAGAGGGGGGGGGGGGGCTGTATCCGCTCCCTGCAGTCCCACCTGTCTCTGCGGGACTCTGCGGCATGCTGTGCAGATTTGGGGGTCCGTCCTTCTCGGCATTAATTGCCGTGTTATCATGTCTTCTCCTGCACTGCCACTTCGTCCAGTCCTTTCAGTCAGACAGGCATGCCAATTATCCCTCCTCCACACACACACACACACACACACACACACACACACACACACACACGGTTTTCCAGAGGCTGCGCTGTCAGGTAACATAGCGGACAGCAGCTGGTACAAAGCACAAAGCGGGCACTTTGGGATGAAACAGGGAGGAGAATCAAAGCCAGTCTTTATGCACACATGCAGGCAAATGCACACATCAATGCACATAAAGTCCCAGCAGGAGCTCCTGGTCCAGGCCGAACGGTCCCGAGGGAACCTTCCTACTCCCCTTTCCCTCTCAGTCCCTCTGAACACACTCTCACTGTCTTCCATTCATCTCTCCTCTTTTTATCAACCCACCCTCCCCCCGTTTCTGCGTATTTCCTACTTTTGGGACATGTGCTTCTATCTCCCGTTTCTTTATTACCTCGTGATAACGTGTTCATCAGTGACGATCAGAGGTGCTCGTACTGTGGGTGCTTTTTTTTTTTTTTTTTGGATAGATCCAGGTTAGCTCTTTATGCTAAGCTAACCGCCCATGGCTGCTGCTTCATATGCACCATACAGACATGAGAGTGTTATTAATAAGATATGATCATCTTGTGTTAGTCCCACAGCGGGGACGTTTGCAGGATTACAGCAGCAAAGTGGACGGTGCAACAAGAGAAAAACAAGACAATTTATAATATAACATAATATATAATAAATCCTCTAATCCAACTCTCTGCAAGAAAACGATTATGTGAGTTCCCAAAATGTTGAAATATTCCTTTAACACTCTAGTGAACAGACACTAATGTAGTTCTATTAAAAACTAAATGTTTCTTTAACTGTAATAAGGACGTGGAACGATGATATATGTATCGTATTTCATCCCGATATTCAACCGGTATTGATAATATTTAAGGATGAATTCATATATTATTTTTAATTTTCTATACATATTGCGATAATGCTGTTATCGTGAGTTCTTTTGGCAATGATAATTGTGTTGTGAAAATCTGAAAATCCTTGTTACCGCCCTAAACAAACTTTTTCGAACGGCGCAATTAAATCCAAAGTGAATCCAAAGACGTGAACAGACGTGAGTTGAAATACATTAACTCGAGCTATAAACACGTGTGCATACTAAACCATCGACTGTCTATGGCGTAGTATGGCCGCTGCTGTATTTATGCCTATAGATGTCGTTATTGTGAGTGTTGATGGAGCAGCTACGACGCCAGCAAGAGATCCAAACTCCATTCAGAAAACGAGCATTTTAAAACCTGAAAAAGCACGAATTCAGACTTTTTGACAAATCAGCATCATTCTCGAGTTATCTCAGCATCCTCTTTGATCGCTTCATTGCATTTTAAACACTTGATACGGTGGATACGGCTCGATGACATTCGCGGCGTTTGATTTCGGGGACGTCCACGACATGAGCGAAGCAGCAACAGTTGGCTATTTTCCGCCATCGGTTGATGAAACACGAGTACGAGGCAAAAAAAAAATGATCTTTTGTGTCAAAACACCCAAAAGAACCTCACTCATAAGTGTGATTGAACCGGCTTCCATCCACAGCTGCAATAGTAAGTGTCTTTAAAAACAATCGCTGCACTAATAGTCAGTGTAATTAGGTAATTTGGAAACTACTTCCTTCTCCCATTTGCTGTGGCAAATAGATCAGAGCGCACCATCGATGTCAGGTCTTCAAACACTATTAGCTCTCTATTGATAACTCCCCTGATGTTGACTTCTAATGACGCCAGATGTTTCTCCACAGTGAAGCAGAGACTCTTCTTAGCGACCCACCAATTAGTGCTCTCCAGTGTGTGTGTGTGTGTGTGTGTGTGTGTGTGTGTGTGTGTGTGTGTCACAGTGATTCCAGTAATTCTGTTCCAAACCAGATCTCACCCGTTCTCTCTATTCCAGTGATTGTCAGAGTGGCTCTCTGCGAGGCGGGGAGGGAGGGGGGGGGGGGGGGGGGGGGGTCCACCAAATGATCTGCTATAATTTACAAAATGATGCCGCGTCATTAAAAAGTGCAAATGTACAGATGGGGGACATTTGCGTCGATAAAACGAGCATATTGTGTCCATAACGTTCAAAAAGCTTCGGGCCGAAGGAAACTCTGATATGATTGTGTTCAGTTTGAGAGCACTGAAACAGTTCAATATACGGGTTCATTCTGCTGTATTATGGATTATGGATTCATTGCTCATCACGCCAGTCTCACGTCACGTTGTTGTCTGAGAGTGTTTAAGATCAGATACTTGAGATGTAGGTTTTGTCCAAATGCAGTTTGAATAAGAGATATGAGAGAGTTTAGCTTGAGAAGTTCTAGAGCACAAATAGTTCCAATGGCACCCAAGAGTACAGACACACACACACACACACACACACACACACACACACACACACACACTCTATTCAACTGTGCTGAACCATCTCCTTCTTATTATTATTCACCCGGCTCCTGAAACACACACAAACTTAAACACACTCCAATTATCCCTCACAGACATCGTGTTAACAATGGGGCATTAATAGCACACGTGTGAGCGACCTTGTTCACTTGCTCTTTCTCTTTAAGTCACCCACACACACACACACACACACACACACACACACACACACACACACACAGAACCCATGTCTGAGCCATTACATCTATACTCGAGTTAACTGAGGCATTTTAAACTTTAGATGAAAGAGGACAAGAGAGAGGAGCTTTATTATGCAACCCTTTAATTACTTCACTTTCAGACAAATTAGGTGCACCTCATCCAACCACACTTCCCTACGCTGTCACCCACCACAGACGCTTCTACAGAAGTTTGTAGAAGTTTAACAAAGATCCGTCTCTGGGGATCCTTTTTTTTTTTTTTTTTTTTAAAAAGCAGAGATTCCTGCAATCTTAGAATACCTGATTTGTGTCAGTTTTTATTTATCTAGTCTCCATCTGCGAGTGCATGAACTGTATGCATGTAGCTTGAGTTTATGTAGGAGAGTGTGTGTGTGTGTGTGTGTGTGTGTGTGTGTGTTTGCTCCTGCCAACACCCCAAAGCCTGCAGAGCACCAGTGACCTGATATGTAGGCCGAGACCGAGACGTCGGGGTGACAGCTTAGGGCCCGCCCCCCCCCCCGCTAACTCTGACTGACGGCTCCCGTGACCTCGGCTGCCTCGCGCGACAATGGTTCGGTCTTGCTTCCACTTTTCAGCGTCTGTCATTCAGAGCTCATTGGAGAAAAAAAGAAGCTCTGTAAAACAAAAATAAAGGTTGTAACGGGACTGGAGGACACGACACGACCAGATGAAGTGGAATGAGAGGAGATAAATGCTTTTAGGGCGATGTATTGGGACGCACACTGATGGCTGTTTATTCCTCAAAGCAACTGTCAGGATGTGCAAAAGTCTTACATTGCCCCCCGGGTGCGTGTACGAAATATACATGGCTGCACATGTATCGCTGCAGGATTTCTGTTTTTCTCCAGCCTCACAGCCTTTTGTGACCGACGCAGCACTTAGGCGATCACGTCCCGCTGCTTCTATCGCCCACTTTTACGGGACAAATCCCTCCTAATCTACGGATAAGGCACAACAGCCAACAAAATCAGGTCAAAAGGGTGCAGACGCTCTAAAGAGCATTATTCTGCACAAAGAGCGCGCGGACGGTTTCTTTCCCACCGTCACACGATGCAAATGGAAGCAGAGGAGCGAAGTGAAGGATTAAAGCGTCTGAAGAAAACAGGGCTGAAAAAGAAAAACAACGACTTCAAGGAAGAAGAATTCCAGCTCCCGGTCTGGGATTCCAAAGCTAAATACAGATCAGAAGTAAAATATCATTTCTTTTTGTAAAATATAACCTGTAGATGTTGTATAAGCGGCGTTCTCCAGCATCGTATCGTCTTTCTTCTGAGAGTGAATCATTTAATAAGAAGGGGGCACATGGGGTAGTGGGTTCCATTCAGCCTCCGGGTCATGTTCTGGGCTGTGACATTAAGAAAATCACAGTGGGTTCTTATTTGACTGGCTGAAAGGCAGAAAAGCTGTATGTACTGATGTACACGCAAACAGAAACCTGCATGTCACATTAAACTACTCTAATATCCATGTAGCTCAAGCGCGTTATAAATCTCTGCTATATATGTATATATGTATATATATATATATATATTTGACATGGCGTGAGGTAATTCACCAGAGTGCCATATGGCTTTTAAATATCTCAGCCGGAGATTCATCTGGGCTCAGTGAGTTCAAAGAGGAAAACGTTTGCTGAGTTAAAATCACGTTTTGTCAATAAGCACGCAACAGATTGTGGGATTTGAGGGGTGATTGGAGAGAGAGAGAGAGAGAGAGAGAGAGAGAGAGAGAGAGAGAGAGAGAGAGAGAGAGAGAGAGAATAAAGTGCAGCTGAAAGGAAACGGGAGTAATGTTGGTAAAATACATTAAGATTCCAGATTCTTTGTCATCATTAAGCACGACGAAATTGCAGTTGCGTCAACCTCAAATGGTTTTTAACGAATATTTACAAAGAATAAATTAAGAATGAGAAAAGACGTAATAAATATCAGCAATGACAAGTAAAGAAACTGAGCAATACAAGTGTAAAATATACGCATTATGAATTATATAACATATAAAATATAGCTAGAACAACTAACGTTGTAAAACACTCGTCATTCAAACTCAAAAACAAGCAGCGACGTATGAAGACAAGACGTACAAGACGTTTAATGCAACCTCGCCTAAAACTAAATTAAGCTAACGAAGCTGTCTGCAGGCGTGGTTCTGTTAGCCAAACAAACAACCCAAAACAATAAAAGTGAGCGCGCTCAGCTGTGTTATCACTAGCAGCACCCCCACCCCCCCACCAGCCGGTTAAGAGTAGTGAGTGAGGACTCAGCAGGCAGTCGATTGCACTATAAAAATGGCAATAAAAGGTGTTCTGAGAAAGTGCGAGAGGTCTTTGAGCACGCAGCCGTGACTGCACAACCCCCAAAATATGATCCGGTTTGCTGCAGCGGAATGTGAGATTAGCCGCGGACAGACGCAGAGGTGCACACTCGCGATCCTCCGGGCGGAGATAACGAGCGTGCAAAGCGGCAAAAAAGTTCAGAGAGTCACAGAGAGTTGAGCTGCATTCGAACAACTCTCTCTCTCACCTCCTCAGCTGCGGAGCCCATTGACACGGGAAATGTAAGGGTCCATTCGAGCAGCACTGTGACAGCCATAGACTCTAGAGCTGTGTATATATATATATATATATATATATATATATTCACATATTCACTTTTACAACACACATCAGGGAACACGGCAGGAGAGGAGAGAGAGAGAGAGAGAGAGAGAGAGAGAGAGAGAGAGAATATGCAGCAAGAAATATGCAACAGAAGGTGAACCGTATGGAGGTAGGACGATTGAAAAAGGTATGACCGATGGTTGGTATGAGTCCAAAACATGTTAAATTTCAAAGTCACACACACCTTCTTTCATGTATGTGCATAGAAACCATCTCACATGCAGATCAGACCTGTCACAGATCGTGCATTCAAGATTGCGAGCGGCAATGTAATTGCTTTTTTTTTCTTTTCTTCGCGGCGGCGGCGGCGGCTGAACGTGACTTGAGCTCCTGAGTGTGCGCGGATGTCGGCCTTGTTACGGTGTAGCCGCAGCCATTAGCCATTCGGTTTAATGGGCAATCTGCACCGCGGGCTCCGCTGACCCCCCGGCGCTCGGTGGGAGGAGCGGGCCAACCTATTAACAAAAGAGTGAAAAGCTCCGAGCTCACCCTATCACGCAAGGCCACACTTAATTAGACTGTTTGTCTAGCGGACTCTAATGGGAAGGGTGTGGGGGTGTGTGGGGGGGGGGGGTTGACTTCTCTCCTTGAAACTGGAGGCTGAAAGACATCTGGCCAAGGATGTAGACTGAGGACACGGGGGGGGGGGGGGGGGGGGGGGGTGGGTATTAGTTAGTTGCTGGTGCAGCAAAGAGAGTGTACAGTACGCAGATCCAGGGTCAGGATGGCTAGCTGAGTTAGCTAGTTAGCTCGTCCTTCTCCGTTATCAGTCAATCGATCAAGTTTTATTTATACGGACCTGGAGTGAAGATAAAGAGACTAATGCACACCAAGTTAAGATTAGAAAAATAAATAAATACATAAAATATAACAAAGAACAGAGCGTAGCAAAATAAGAAATAAAATATGTATTTAAATAATAAAATCATAGCGTAAAAACATTGTAGAAAATCTTACGTAATAATAAGCAATAATAATAAAAAACATAAAAAAGTATACACTATATTAGATTGAATAAATGGGTTATTAGTTTCTGTTTAAAGATATTAATATGTTCAGCTACTCTCAGAGTTACCAGTGTAGCATTAAAGCGTGGTGGAGTTAGCCAGCTAGCTAACTAGTTTACCCTGCTAGCTCCACCATGCTTTAATGCTACACTGGTTACAGAAAATGAGCCGAACCAAGTTGCCCCTCATCTGTCGATAGCAATGTGCTTTCCTACGTGTGGATGAAGCATTGAGTTAAGTTCTACTCATTTACTCCGGGTCTCTGTTAGTTTATACGGAAGTTAGCACGCTACAACGGTACAGATGAAAATGGCCGCCTCTCTCTGACCATCCTGCTACGTTGATTTCAATGGGAGCGTCTGTTCTTCTCCCGTTCTATTTCTACGGCCTCATCTCATTTTCCCAGGACAGATGGTAATGATGCAGATCAACAATGGACAAAATTCATAAATGTTAAATTGAGCAATTACAATAACGTCAACATGATTATAGACGGAGGAAAAAAAAAAAAAAAAAAGCACACAAACGCTTTCTCTGAAAGACCAGAACACATTGATTAGATTGATCAAGCAGCGAGAAGGAGAGACAGTGAGCGAGTTTACGGGAATTAAGTAAGTAACAACAGTTGGATACATCAGAGACACAACCCCTGTATGAAATTATATCTAATTAGTGCAATTCTTCAGAAAAATTACATTTCTCTTCTTCATCCATCTCTGTACCCTTTCAGCCCTCTCCCTTGATGCCTCTCCCGGTGCAGAAGGCTAATTAAAGGAGAGAAATTGGATATGGGCCTGTGCGCACACTAATTCAGGGAGAGGAAGGGAGGAAGGAAGGGAAGGAGGGAGGGAGGTGGCTGGAGGGTGAAGTGGGGGAGAAGTCGGACCCGGGACGAGGGCGCTGGATCAGAACCGTGACGCCTTGTCACTTCTGTAGGTATTAAAGCGACGGTGACGTTAGCGGCGAGGGCGGACAGGATGAGACAGCTGAAGTGTGACGCCTCAGAATAGAATCCCCCCAAAAAAATCCACCTCGTGCTGATCCACTGCTGATTTATGCCGAGGCGGACTCTCCTCTTTTACCACTTCATCAATCTGGGAGGACCTGCAGGACCAGAGCGTCCATGTTTATCTTCAGAACCACCCTCCTGCACTCTGGGGTCAGAGGTCTTCAGAGGGACACTTGGTGAATCCATTAGATCAATAACTCTTTGAAAACGTCCTCCATCAACACAAACTCTAATCAATGGTTTATCCGTTTGAATTAAGTTGTATTCCTATTATAGCGAGCTGTGTTCAGTGCATTCAACCTGAGATACAGGATTTATTATCGGGTTCCTTTAAGGATAATTCCTGTTTATTGCAACTTTGGTTGCATTTCCAGAGTTTTAGCCACAGTCACCAATGTAAGTCAAGTCATTTTTAAAGTCTGTTAACTGTCTTTGGTGGTACTGGGGATGTCCCTCGAAACACGGTTCTAAATTAGTAAAAAAAACAGAGTATTATTGTGGTGCGGAGTTCACGGTTCTGCTGTCGGTACTTTCTTAGTTCCTGAGTGAGACGTCTCTCTGTCTCTGTGTCTTTGTCTCTCTGTGTCTCTGTGTCTTTGTCTCTCTGTCTCTGTGTCTCTCTTTCTCTGTGTCTCTGTCTCTGTGTCTTTGTCTCTGTCTCTCTGTCTCTGTGTCTTTGTCTCTCTGTGTCTCTGTGTCTTTGTCTCTCTGTCTCTGTCTCTGTCTCTCTCTTTCTCTCTGTCTCGGTGTCTTTGTCTCTGTCTCTCTGTCTCTGTGTCTTTGTCTCTCTGTCCTCTCTGTGTCTTTGTCTCTCTGTGTCTTTGTCTCTCTGTCTCTGTGTCTCTCTCTTTGTCTCTGTGTCTTTGTCTCTGTGTCTCTTTGTCTCTGTCTCTGTGTCTTTGTCTCTGTCTCTGTGTCTCTGTGTCTTTGTCTCTCTGTCTGTGTCTCTGTCTCTGTGTCTTTGTCTCTCTGTCTCTGTGTCTTTGTCTCTCTGTCTCTGTGTCTTTGTCTCTCTGTCTCTGTGTCTTTGTCTCTCTGTCTCTCTGTTAAGAGTATCAATAAGGAACTGAACCGATAAGCAGAATCAATAAGAGTACTAGTATCAACACTGTGTAAATAACATGAGAACAATGCAGATCGATGAGCCGCACTACAGCTAAGATGAACGATATCGCGTTTTTGATTTTGTCCCTTTAATGCGATCATAACCAGTAAAAAATGACGGGCAAAATGATAAATATCAGACCCAAGCTGTAATAAAAAACAAAAAAAAAAATGCTTTAACCTTTTAAGATGTCACTCAACCGAGGGAACAATTTATGAGCGCGGTCGATCTTCATCAGTCCTGTCGGGACGCTTTAGAGAACTGAAGCAGTTTATAGAGGTGATGGTGATCCAGGTGAGAGCTGGTGATGGATGACAGGAGGGAGTGTGTGTTCCAGAGGATTCTCCACACGCTGTATTGATGTGACGATGGACACATGAACACACACACATGAACACACACACATGAACACACACACATGAACACACACACACACACACACACACACACACACACACACTGTAACTCAGAGGGTTAACACACTACTACCAGTTGAACTACAGAGGCCACAAACACATTTGGCTCCAACACCAGTTGCGCCAAATGGAGGCAGCAGCCAGCAAAACAACAAACGGTGTAAAGCTAACAAACCCCCCCCCCCCCCCCCCACGCCTCCCCATCGTCTCACCCACTGAGGTGCTGGCTTCCCCCTTCTGCTTCATCTGCATGTTCACACACACACACACACACACACACACAGACGTAAACCTACGTGGACTCGTACAGACTGGGGGACGATTGTTTCGCGATCCGAAGAAAAAGGGCATCAGTGTTTTCATTTAAGTGTCCTTTAAGTGAAAGACACTACAGACAAGAACATTATGTTTTATGCACGTTTCAATGTTGAGATTTTTGGTCTTTTTTGCTTCCGTAACACGTCGTCTGTCAGACTAGAGGAGAGAAAACACCCAAAATACTCATTCAGGTTTTTATTTTACTACTTTGTTTGTTTACGTCTGTAGATTTCTACTAAATTCACCAAAAGTTACCTTTATATAATGCCTCATTTGCATATTTTAACATAACATTTCAGAAAACTCGTAATACAAAAGATAATAGTCTTAATGTAAGTAATCAACTGGTGAAGTTTCATGATGATATCTATTAGTTAAATCTTTTACCCTATTCACCTGTAGCGTCTCCTCTTCAAGGAGGAAAACCCTAAACCAGCGACCCTCATGATCACAGACACATTCATTATTGGGTTGTGTTTTTGGGGATTTGTCTCCAGCTGTGTGCTCGTCTCCATGAGAGCACTTATGTCTATCAGTGAACGGATGGATGGAGGCCAGCCCGGCACTCTCTGCACCGGACCACATCTTTGGATACCCTGCATGCTGAGCTTAGCCAGGCCACCACACACACACACACACACACACACACACACACACACACACACACACACACGCCTCCAGTGGTGTAAAGTAGTCACGGTAGTGCACACGACTATGACGGACCCTAGTGCACTCTAGTCATAAAGCAAACCATAGACTGTATATAAGAAGTGGACAGTCATCAGTTGGTTTGTGGACTGACGTTATGAAGCCTTGAGTTCGGCATTTTGGACGTCGCCATCTTGGTTTTTTTTGCAACCAGTGAGCGGAAGTGACCATATTTAACTTGAAACTAGAGATTGAGACCATAAACTCATGTTTACAATGTTTACTGAGGGAATAAATCAAGAGAGAAGTAGAGTCATTTTAGACTAGACTTCTATACAACCAGAGGAGTCGCCCCCTGATGGACACTAGAGAGAATGCAGCTTTAACACATGAAGCGTCGGCCTCACTGATACAAACACACATCGTCACTTCGTCAAATGAACAAATAGAGACGTGACATTTGACAATATCAACATAAATATTACCCAGCAATCAACACTGCATATCTGTGTGACATAACTACCAAAGAAAATAATGAAATACTTATTTAATTGAATATTTTTTTAGTTTGTAAAGTAAGCACATCATTTTGTGACCGCTACTGACTCATTTTTCCCCCAAACTGATACAAATAAAAATAAAACCATTACAGAGATGGGTTCCAAATCACACACATTGACATGCAATGTTTGATTCTTCTTAGAGAACAAGTGTTTTACGGTACAGGCCGTCAAATAGATTGTGACGATGGCTGTTTTCTCTGTGCAGCCCAGAAGCCTGTGCACCGTCTCTGTATTTATGCCCCTGGTTGCCTTCTTGCTCTTCCTCCTCCGATAAAACGTCCCCGCTCCTGGATGACGTGGACAACACAGTGCCAGTAGCATCATTTGTAAGGCTGCTTATCACAGATATGACAGCCAGATGTCCTGGGAGATTTTAAAGCAAACATCTGATGAATTCTATCCACTCTGAACAGCCAAAAAAAACACGGAGGGGGCATAATTACATAGCGTGACTCTCTGCGCGGCAGCCAGATAGACGGAAAGATGTAATTCTCTCAGCAATTTACATGAAGATGTGGGGACAAATAATGTCTATTATGCCATTTCAAATTCAGACGGCGACCTCCGCACAGACGGAAATCAATGCCGACGTTAGCAATCACCTCCGCCATCACGCTGGACAAAAACATTCACGGTTAACAAACCCAGTCCGGGACGTCCCACGGTGAAATGTGGAGCCGTCTGCCCTCCGTTCTGAGGATGGAATGAAGGGTTCGTGTGTCTATTTCCTAAAACAACATCTCCGGTCGTGAGCCTTCGGGGTCGTCGGTTCTGGTGGAAGAATCAAGACCCCGTGTATGTCCTCAAACAGTCTTTAAAGTTTAAGTGGCGCGGCACACTGTCAGCCCACGGCGCCTGGGTAAATTAATGATGCTTAAGTAAACTATGGATTAATTATAGATAGCACAATGTGTCACTCGGCACACGTGCATTATGTGAGCGAGCGTCCTAACGCAGAGGGAACCTGCGTCGGTAGACGGAGGACGGATGGGAAACGCACTTGGCGGCGGCTCAACTCCGACGCTGTCACACGGCGGTATTGCCCTCGAGCAGACAGAGCCTCTGATTAGGCTTCACTTACGTTAGTTAGCCCCGGGCAAACACCAGCAGCCGAGCACAAGATGAAGGGACAACAACAACAACAACAGTACCAACATTATATAAGAGCTTTTTATGCAGAGAATGTTAATGGATTTTTCAGCTGGAGGAACGTGACCTCGTCTAAAGATGTTTCAATGATTTCCGCATCTCAGGGTTCCCACGCAGTTTGGGAAAGTATGGAATTTGTTCCCCGTTGGTTTGTGGACTGATGTTTTGAAGCAGCAAGTTCAGCATTTTGGCTTTTTGCAACCACTGAACCGGAAGTGATCATATCTGGAATGCGGAGGAGTGACGTTGAGACTCCGTATACGTCTCTGGTAGGCACCGTGTAGCCCCGCCCCCTAAATCATCCCCTGCTTTCTGGTCTGTTTGACTCTAAATGGAGCATAATGTACTAAATGAACATCATGCTGTATTGAAGAAGACTGTAAACTAGAGATTGAGACCATAAACTCATGTTTACAATGTTTACTGAGGGAATAAATCAAGAGAGAAGTAGAGTCATTTTAGACTAGACTTCTACACAACCAGAGGAGTCGCCCCCTGGTGGACACTAGAGAGAATGCAGCTTGAAGACACTTCAGCGTCGGCTTCATTTTTCAGAACCGGAGGTTGCCGTCTGGTTTCCAGACTATTGCCCCAATACTCTTTTTCTAAAATATGAAATTCAAAATAGCTAAAAGATAAAGTGGTTTTCTTTCATGGTGTTTGAAGCAGGCAGCCATAATGTTTGCCGCTGTCACATCGTCGGCAAGAACTATGACGTGCGACTGAACCTCCGCGCCTGTTTCGTCAACGACCTGAAAAACAAGCAGTGAAAGCCACGACAGCCGACGACCCTTTAAAGCCCGGTCGGCTACGAATTCTAAATAAGAGAAGAAAGGCAGATGAAAAGTTTGTGCGAAATTTTTCGACATCGCGAAACGTGAGGGAAGTGGCAATTGTGAACCACACGCAAAGTAAGAAAACCCCGTAGAGCGTCAAAGCGTCCTCTGCTCCCTGAGTTATGAAGTCAAATACAGGCTAAAAAAATCTACAGAGAAGTTTGGAAATTGGAGTCAAGAGAAGTATGGAAGAAATGTGGGGTATTCTATAACACCAAAACCAACACAATAAGACAATTTATCAATTGACAGCAAACTATTTCGATAATCGAATCTAGTTTAAATATTTCCAAAAGCAAAACTACCAAACATTTGCATGTTTCCAGCTTCTTCTGCTTTTTCATAAAGGCAAAACAAGCTGAACATTGACATGACCATGTTTCACTGTTGTCTGATATTGATTTGATTAATCTAGAAGTTGTTAGCCTTTATTCAAAGATGCATGTTCCTCGTCTACACTTTAAAACATTACGCTCGTATTTACGTCGGACTCGTTTTCGTTGCATCTCCAGTAAAGTGTGTGTTTTGAAGTGAAGTGAGACGGTTTGGACGACGGTGAGGGTGTGTGTGTGTGTGTGTGTGTGTGTGTGTGTGTGTGTGTGTGTGTTTGGCTCCACTCCTTTGATTCCTCACATTTCTAAAGAACATGAACATTTTAGTTGTGTCACACCTCTGTTTACATCATTCCGTCTCCGTTATTGAACAAAACAAAAAGCACGAAGAAGAACAAAGAGACGCTGCCTCATTGTCACGCGAATTCATCCGGCCGAGGCAGGTGCATGGCCCTCAACTACAGAAACAGAAAGAACAAATAGAGCCACCACAAACACTGGACGTCTTTCCAGAACAATTTCAATGGATCTGATTCTGAGTTCCAGTAGAATGTGTATTCATACACATATAGCAGAATAGGACACCAGTGGAAAACTGTACTTTGTGACTGCATGTGGTCATTCAGAAGTTTCAGAAGTTTGTCAAATTCAGGAAAATCCAATCACAGAGGAGTCACTTTGTTCTGATCTGACGTGTGATGATTCAGCTCCGGGAGAATAATCAGAAATCAAGTAAATCACACATATACTGTAGTTTCTACGTTAAGCTGCTGCTGTATCTTACAGGCACGCGTTTGATGAATCACTACTATAACTGTTAATATCTGAAAGTAGTGTGATGAGCTCGTTTATTGAGTTTGGGTGCGGAGGGTCTGTCGTGTGCACGCTGTATAGTGAAATGAAAACGCGCTCCTACCGTCCCACAGCCATGCTCGGTCTCAGCGTGTATCTCTCCGTGGTGTCAACAGGACTCTCCCATTTCTCTCCGCCGGATGGATACGAGCAAATCACAAAAAAGATGCGGTGAGGGTACAAAGAGCGCTGCTTGCCCTCTCTAACCTACGACGTGAGCATGGAGGCGGCTCTCACGTAGCACAGAGAGAATAACATATACATATAAAAAGCATGGATCACACTCCCCCTGTCTGCCGGCTCACGGCCATTTGTTGTCCGGGACCAGTCCGATATGAAGCTGCTCCTCCTGAATCCCCCCCCTCCTCCTCCTCCTCCCCTCTCGCTCTCTCTCTCTCTCTCTCTCTCTCTCTCTCTCTCTCCGTATACCTGACCGCCGGGAGACAAAAGGTCATTACGCATCGACACCAGCTGTTAGTGGATACAGATAGCCGACCTCCCTCTCTCTCTCTCTCTCTCTCTCTCTCTTTCTCTCTCTCTCTCTCTCTCTCTCTCTCTCTCTCTCTCTCTCTCTCTCTCTCTCTCTCTCTCTCTCACGCACGAACAGCCACACTATCACGCCCCTTTTTATCATTATAGCAACGCCATAATAGGAATATTATTTCGTATCTTTCTTCTTTTGTCACTGAATATTTTTCAGAAAGAAATTATATTTTTAAATAACCCTCCAAATATGATTTTTTTTGTAAATAAAAAGACAGAAAGCTGCCAAAAACCACCATAACATCACTTTAAAGGCGCTAAATTATATATTCTGGCAACGTGTCGTCATACAACGGTGAGTATGATATCTTACCAAAAGTTACTTCTTATTTTTTGTGCGTTTTCCTGCGTGTCAACGTGAAACACTTGGTTAGGTTTCGGAAACAAAACTACTTAGTTTGCTTTCGGAAGAGATCGTCGTTTGGTTAAAAATAACCACACAAGTGGCGTAACTCCATTACGCAAACTACGTGTCACATAAATCAGCGTTGGACCCAACTGGTTAGATCACGGCCGCCGCTATCTACTGCTCTTTATACTGATGACGTTAACGCTGTTTAGCTCTGTCAGCACTTTTTGCGGTAGCTTGTCCCCAGGAAGAGCGGCCAAACAACTTGAACTTCTGGGTCAGTCACGTGACGCCATCGATGGAGAAAGACCTTTCCCCGTGAATATCGATTATTTAATGTTGATATTACTGCAGTTACTGTGAGCTGAAACTCTCCAGTGACACGACTGAGCCACAAAAGACGGGAATTCGTATCAATAGTGAGGCATTTGTGGTGGTGCATAAAGGAAATCACGGCGTTTATCAATCGCCTTCTTGTCGTCTGTGAATCTTGGTGGAGATAGAGATGTTGTTCTCGACTTCTGGAAAAGGCTGCGGTAAGGTGACGGAGCGCACGCCTCACTTTAACAGAGATGTGATGAAATACTTACGCCCTTTCTGTCTGACTGTAACACGGAAAGCATTCCCCTGGGACTCTCTCCAAAGAAGAGCTCCCTTTATTGTGCCGCGGCAGCAATGAAACATGCACAGTGTGTACCTTGTCATTTTATTTGTTGCAGACGAGAACCCTCGTCTCGTCTTACTCCAGCGAGCTAAACCAAAAGTGAGCCCCCCCCCCCCCCCCCCCCCCCCATCTCAAGACCGACATAAACAAACATGCACTCATGAATAGAGCGAATAAGTCAGCCGGCATGTTGACAGTATGGATGAGCTGTGCTATATGAGGCTCTTTGTGTTTACCCTCAGTCACACTGGAAGACAAAGGGCTCTGTGTTTTTAAAGATGAAAGCGATTTGACCCACAAGTTTCCAATTTCTTCGCAATGTCGGTTGTGAGATAAATTCTTTTTATGGCAAATAAAAATGCTGTATTGCACCTCCATAAAGTTTAGGTTCTCACAAGAGACAGATAAAATAAAAAAAAAGGAATATGAATAAGCAGAGGTCGAGATATCCAGCTTCAAAACTGTCCTTTTAAAAGGGACGAACGTTTCTATACAGTGTGTTTAAGCCTTCTAGTGGCTGTAGTACCAGAGAGCTCCGATGACGTGTTTCTTGTACGGACGTTAGCGTCGCACCGGCTCCCTCGACAGAAAGCCAGTGAGGTTACTCCATTAGATTTTGGATTATTGCAAAAAAAAAA
>NW_027176416.1:0-27500 GCF_023349555.1 Cebidichthys violaceus | reverse complement strand
GCTATAGTATCACTTCTTTTCACACAGACTGAGAAAAGAGTAGCAGTCAGAGTATAAGCACTGGACCAACCCCCCAAAAATAAAGACGTTGTAAAAGACACATGAAAATAGCAGACCCTGCAAGTCAAAAGAGAAAGGAAAGGCAACAATTGCACCATCAGTCATCATCCCGCTCTCATCGAGCCTCATCTTTGAGAGGCAGCGCCGTTGGCACCAGAGGTCACTCTTGTCTTTCTCCAGAGATGGTTCCTTCTGAGCATGATTGCTTTACTGAGAGTTGATTTATCTGTCTTTTACCCAGGGTTTTCACTCGATACGTTTCTTTAGATTGGTGCGCTTTTCTCGGCTCTTTAAATTATCCCTATTCACTTTTGTATTGTAATATTTTCAAATGCTACTGCTTTTAATGCCTTTAAAGATAGAGCACATCAACATAATAAGAACACATAAATAACAACCAAGTGCACTATTTGTGATAGCCAAAAGTACCCCAAAATACACAAGTTGTATCATTTCGAAAAAGGAAGCGAATCTTACAAGTATAACTTTAAAATCGCATGCATGAGCCAACTTCAAATCACATTCATGAGACAATTTGTCTAATTTCAGATTAGATTTGAGAGGAAATGGTGTATAGTTACAAAATCATTTCAGCTCAGGTTGATAGCAGACCACCTCAAGGTTTCTCTCAGAGAGAAACAGCACATTCTGATGCAGCATTTCAATATTGAAGCCCTTCAAATCACATTCATGAGACAATTTGTCTAACTTCAGATTAGATTAAATTACACATTGGGTCTTGGCTTAATTAAGAGATTACAAAGACAACAAACGGTGTCAGGTTCACTCTCACCTTTTTATATATCTATAATAAACGATGTCTGTGTGTCGAGTCTCCGGGGATGATTCCGATTGGAGAGAATCCAGGTTTATTCAAGCTTCATACTAAGTTAGTAATGTCAGGATCGCTCTTCTCCAATCCCACTCATCTCTCTTTCTGTCTCTTTCACGCCATCAATCTTTGTCTTTGCTGTCCATACCTGTCCAAACAACTCAAGCAGTGTACAGTCGCTCCCTTTTTCCTCTCCTCTCAGGAAAAGAAAAAGAAAATGGGTCAGAAAATAAAACAACAGTAAATGCATCATGTTCTGATAGAACCCAGCTAAACACCAGCCTCGCTCTAACAAACAGGTCTGCAGAAAACAGTCACAAGTCAATAATGTAATTTATCTGCTGAGCCATTGGGGGGGGGGGAACAAATCCGCTCTGCTGCGGGGTCACGTTAGCTGTCAGACTTTTAATGTGGAAAATATGAAAACCCTCTCACTAAAGCAGCCTGAGTGTCATTCACTCTCCCTCCTTTGTTTCTCAGTAAACCTGAGTGCTTCCATGGAGAAATGTAACATGGCAGCAGGAAGAGAACACGAGTTAAACTGCTGCTGTGTGAGCATCTCTAAGTCTCCTCCCTCAGACTCAAGGTGAACCCATGAGGGGTGGAAGGGGGTCCTTTTTTTGGGGGGGACGGCGATCGGGCCTAATGAATCATTCCGATATGATTAACCCACGGGCTCGCACGTGTCACGTTTGTGTCGAGTGCATTAGTATTCACAACACAAAATCAACCATCTCTCCCTCCTTTTGTGCAGAGTCTCAGATCCTGCCTGGACTAATTACGACTGTCCTCATTCAAAAGCTTTTGTTGTCGCACTAAGCTCAAGATCAATGAAGTTTCCATTTGAGCATATGATGCCCAATATGACTCTGGTTTGGCTCTCCCAAAAGGAAGGCCCCCCCCCCCCCCCCCCCCTAATAGCAAGTTACAGTTGTCCTTTTCTCAAGACACTTCTCTTTGTGTCTGAATAATACACCGGCAGTAATAAGAGCTAAATAAACCATTAATCCTCTCAGGACTTTCTCCCATGTACCAAATCGGGCTTTGTGCACGTCTAACCGTTTCAACTAAGAGACGCTAATGGAGTTTAACATGTGTGTGTAATAGTGAAAAATGATGATGTCCATGTCCTATTTTGCTTCTTTCTCTTTTTTTTTTGTTTTGTTCTTCTTCTCGCTTTGCCCACATTGTATTGTGGAACATAATGAGCTAAAATTAACTCACAATGCAGCTTCTGTGTGAATGATGTGTTTGTGTTTCTTTGTGCGAGTAGGTGTGTGTTTGCATGAAAGTAGATCCATAAAACCTGTCATCTCCGCACATCTTCCCCTGCATGCTTTCTCTCAATCGCGGATTTATTTGCGTGACTTCGTCTATTTTAATGGTCACCTTGTTTTAACCCTCTGCTGCATGCAGCTCCGCCATACGTCCTGTACAGCACGTCTACATTTATCATCACACCCTGGACATCTGCCGCGACAGACAGGACGAGATAGTCCGGTGGCCTCAGCCTCCGTCCGCGCGTATGTGCACCGAATAAACGGATTAAATGAAGTCGAGCATCCGTGCAAAACTGCACACACACACACACACACACACACACACACACACACACACACACACACACACCAATGCATAAACATGCAGAGGCATGCAGATTTTTCTACACTTGCACGGAAGTAGACGCACTGCTCCTACACACGCTATAATTCGCCTTGTTTGTAGCTCATCATTTTAATTCCGCAATTACTTCTTTTCTCACACATCAGTTCGTCTCCGCAAATTGAAGTATTATTCACGAAATGAGGGATATTATTTCTGTGAATATCTCTCATCCAAAATGCAATTCTATCCAAATGAAGTGATTAGTCTTTGTTAAAAAGAAACAAAAAAAAAAAAAGGCTTAGCAATTAAATGACTGTTGTTCAGCTGTGCTCACATAGACAAACCTCACTGATGGATTATTCTTAGAGAAGGAAATGATGTGGTTGGTTTTTTTTGCCTTCAGCATAATAATAATCTTCAAATAGACTGTCAATCAAAAACCCAGCGTCAATTAAGATCACTTGCTTTTATGTTGGAAACAAAAGTATGTGATTTCATTGACCGCAGTCCCTTTTAGTCCGCTGTGTCATGATTACAAGTTGTCTGTGATGCAGGTTAACCGGTTGTTGTTTTCCAGCTCACAGCTGCGTTTACAGGAAGCTTTTTGGCCAAAATGTTGATGGCAGCACATGAAAATGAATGACTGTGGCTCGATCTTTTGGTAGGACCACGGATACTCAGTCAGCCTTCACGACCCAAACAGATAGCACATCCCGAGAAGCTATCTTCTGCTGCCACTGCCTCCACAGTTGCAGATTTGTACCGTGTGTGTGTGTGTGTGTGTGTGTGTGTGTGTGTGTGTGTGTGTGGTGGGGGTTGGTGGATCAGGAAACACTTTTGTAACCGAAGAACTCCTATTTTAGCCATTTGTGGACAGTGTGGAGACTAAATGAAGCCCATGCTTAGACAGTGGACTCTACGTGTGCGTGGACCAGAATGTGAAGGATGTTCTCCGCGTTAACGTTGGTCAGCATCACTAATGATTTATTTATCACGGATGAGACTGACCTGGATCACTCATCCGTGGGGTCAGCGCGATGATCACACACACACACACACACACACACACACACACACACACACACACACACACACACACACACACACACACACACACACACACATCATCTGGGGTTTGGTTTACTGTCTTTCCTTACAGAACATACGATGTGAATTCAAGCTGCGCTTCACGCTAGATGTGATCGTAAAGATAATTCAAGTGAAATGAAAATAGTCACAGGACAGTGAAAGAGGCTGGGCGTTAGAGATGACATGAATGCTCGGGTTGAGCTTCGTGTTTTAAAGCGGTCTTCAGCCGTGGGAGCTGTACGTCCTCTAATGTATCTGACGGTCCATTTCCATCATCACGTCCTTCTCCCGGGGGAGAAATAACGTCTGCCCTCCAGGCGATGTAAGTGAAGAAACGATGTAAAGGTCCGGCCGAGGATCAGAGTTAGAACGTGATTCTGATTAATTGATGTATGGCCTCACTCCGTCTCAAGGGATGAAACCCGAGAAGTGTCGCGTTAGAACGTGATTACCTTTACTGCAGTCTAATGTTTGAAACATAGATTCTCCAACATGGATGCTTTTCACTCATCGTGCAAGAGTTGTAACGCATACACATGTCCAGATTTACTCTAAAATCCCTTCATGAATGGCTGAATCCACTCCAAACATCCTCTTTAAGACTGAATTCTACTACTGTTTTATTCCCTACTTTTGCTGAGCACCAGAGCCTGCTTCAGTGAGGGCCCAGTAAAACCTGCTGTGACTGTAGAATACGGATCCCTTTTGAAAAGCCCTGTGAAAAAGCCCTGACATTAAGAAGAATGGGAAGGTTCATTTGAATTGAGCAACATGCAACCTTCAGGGGCCTTGTTGTCTATTCAAACAAATGCCAGCGGTGTCATATGTGCTGTGATTGGGGTCGCAGGGTCCATTCATGACAAGGGAGGAAATTAAATAGTCTCATAAAATGCACAAAGAGAGTATTACGCTGATTACTATTTAAAAAATAAATAATGAACAGGCCTATTGTATACGCCTTTGAAATGTGCATGAATGCCCTTAAGAAGATTGTGAGAATATTACAATAAAGTATCCCAAATATAAAAGAAAGACTTTCCAAAATTATGCCCATCCAAATTAATTAAGTTGAACTTTCTGGGAGTACCTTATGCAAACACATCGTGATGTTAGTTCAGGCAATGCACTCACCGTAAAAAGGCTCATTAGGATTACTAATCTATGAAGCTTACAGGGCTAGCTTCTAATGTGATTGATAGCAGTAGTTTAATAGGCCTGTTATTTGTCAGGGTGTAGCGCCCTCATGTGGCTTCCCTGGAAAACTGATATTAGCACGAACATGACAAATATCCTACAGAAGTCAAAAAATGAAACAGTTACATTGTGAGGCGTGGGGAAATGAGCACATTTCACGATTCACGTCAACCATTTAGATCTAAATGAATATCATGAGTGTATATAGACACTGTATATACTGTGTATATATACACTGTGCAATACAATTATTCTGTCTGTGTATATATAACATTACAACTGTCTGTATATATAATATGGCAACACAACAATTATTCTGCCTATATATAATATTTGAGTTATTGTGGATGTTTTACTTTTTTACTTATTTTATATTTAATATTCTTTACTGTTTTATTACTATTGCTTATTTATCATAGTTGTTTTGATCTTGTTTTTTACTCTCTATTCCTGCACATTTTCCCACTGCGGGACTAATAAAGGATTATCCTATTTTATCTTATTTTATGAGATTAGTGTAAATAAACAGAAACCCGCCTGTCCTGTGGGGGGCGCTGTGACAAACACCAACGGACACGTAGACACGCGCACAAGGGGTCGCCGTCCGCCGCTAACGGAAGTGCGACTGTTGTTTATCCGGCAGTTAGCCTCCTCGTCGTCGTCGGAGAAGCGAAACGATGGCGGCAGTAAAACAAGGACCTAAAATTGTCTCCAAGTCGTCTGCGGGAGGCCCCGGGGCCGCGGGGGTCGGCGGCAGCCTCCCGGCACTACCCATCGCCTCTCCGCTCATGGGGAAGAAGAAGAAGCCGTTTCTGGGGATGCCCGCTCCGCTGGGCTACGTGCCCGGTCTGGGTAGAGGGTAAGCTAACGTGGCTAGCTTAGCATGCTAACTCTCAGTAGCTCTTCACTTAGCCAGTAGGCTAGGTGATGTCTGTTAGATGAAGTTTGTTCAGCTAACATGCCTAGCTGAGCATGCTAACTCTCAGTAGCTCTTTAGCTAGCCAGTGAGAGGGTACGCTAACATGCCTAGTTAGCATGCTAACTCTCAGTAGCTCTTCAGCTAGACAGTGAGCTAGGTGATGTCTGTTAGATGAAGTTTGTTCAGCTAACTGTTTAATTTATTTATTAAAAAAAACATTTAAAATGTTTTCCATTCTTTATCTCTTAAAAGTAATAAATTACACTTACAATGTAAGTGCAAAATACATACTTTCTTCCTGCCACTTTTATTTATTTTATCTGTAAAAATGTATTTGTTAAATGTGCAACACTTTGAGCTACATAGTCTGTATGTAATGTGCTATATAAATAAATATAATAAATATGTTATTATCAATGGATTATCAATTTGTTATCCTCCTCGTAGTGTCAAAATAAACTAATTTAAAAAGTGGCAGGCACTTAAATGATTAACTTCTATTTATTTCTGACCATGCATTTGTTGTGGAACGTGAACACCTGTGTTGGTCACATAACTAACGTTAATAGTGTCTTGCTGGCAAACTCGACAAGTGACAAGGCAGCGTGAGATACCGTCTAAAAGAAAATCCATCAGCTGGTTGTGAATTTAGATGAATATCTCAGTGAATACCCATCGCAAGTTTACCCAGGTTTAGTTGAGCAAAATGTCAAATGCATTGCTCCTCTTTAGTGCAACTGGTTTCACCACCCGATCTGACATCGGTCCTGCTCGTGATGCCAACGATCCGGTGGACGACCGACACGCTCCGCCAGGGAAGAGGACGGTCGGGGACCAAATGAAGAAGAACGAAGACGAAGAAGAAGATCTGAACGACACAAATTATGACGAGGTGCTTATGATTGGACTGTCTGCCTTTAATTTAATGTTAACATTTGCAAGGACTTAATCCATCCACTCAAGAGTTAAAGTTGACCAGACAACATCTCTGTTTATGATAATTTCTTCATTCTAATTTCATCATTTTGCTTCTTTTTTTTTTGTCTTATAGTTTAATGGATATGCAGGTAGCTTGTTCTCCAGCGGGCCCTATGAGAAAGATGATGAAGAAGCAGATGCTATATACGCAGCACTGGACAAGAGGATGGATGAAAGACGCAAAGAAAGAAGGTCACTATTAAATTAGTATTCTCTGGGGTTTGTGTGACGTCCTGCTCACCTGATGCTACATGTGAGCGTTGTTCTGAATGCTGTGCTGTTTATTCTCAGGGAGCTGAGAGAAAAGGAAGAAATTGAGAAATACCGTATGGAGCGACCCAAAATCCAGCAACAGTTTTCAGATCTAAAGGTACGGTATTGAATGATTTGCAACACTGTTGCCTTTCTTTTCAACCTTTGCTCACATTATATTTTCCTTTTCTTACACCCGTCTCTTAACATTTTACGAACATATAAGATTTTGTCACTGTTGTGCGTACAACCATCTTCCCAAACGCACAAATAAAAAGTTCCTAACTGCTTTATGTTATTGTCACATTGCTTCACCAATAACAACAACAAAAAAGTGAGGACAAATGGTTTTATTTTTCAACCTTTACACACATTGTAGCACTTAAAATGATCCTGTGATCAGAGAGAAGTTTCAACATTTCTGACATTCCAAGTCGGTTCACATCTCTCACTACTTGTTTACGTAACAGTTCTGTCTTACCTTCACTTTAATCTGTCCCGCTTTGTTTTCCGTAACAGCTGTTTCTTGTAAGTACTTTGAGACGGATGCAAAAAGAAAGGCCAGACGTGGCCACTGCAGCTGATTCTTCATTCCCTCTTTTTCCGTCTCTTCACAGAGAAAGTTGGCCGAGGTGTCAGAGGAGGAGTGGCTGAGCATCCCCGAGGTGGGAGACGCCAGGAATAAGAGGCAGAGAAATCCCCGCTACGAGAAGCTCACCCCCGTCCCCGACAGCTTCTTCTCCAAACACCTGAAGACCGGAGAGAACCACACCAGTGTTGACCCTCTGCAAGGGGTCAGTATACATGCAAACATGCAAAAACATACGTCAACGCACTGCAGACGACCACACAGAACTCACATCGCTGAAAACACACGGTGTAGTTCCAGCGTGCACCAGCAGGAGTCAGGAGATCTCACTGGAAACATGGAAGTCCCTTCAACTGTGGCGTTAATGCTCCTATCTTTTTATTCTTCAGTCATGTAATCTCTCTGCATAGTTAGGTTGCACCGTATGGAAAATATCGTAGCAATGTTTTTGATCAATGTTGTTGATTTAATCTGTTAAAGTGTTTCCACAAAGAATTACACATGTTTTAAATATTGTTTAGCGTTTTAAATATTGTTTAGCGTTTTAAATATTGTTTAGCAGAAATGTGCTCCTACGGTTATTTGAAATAAGTCATAAAAAACGACTTTTGACTGAAGAAACAACGAGAAATGTTCGTTAACTAAGACCAAAATGAAGGGAAAGGGAATTTCACCAACTTTGGCATTTCAATTTTCTTTCAGTCGACTTATCGCCGTTTCCTCACTTCCGTCTCGTGAACGTGACATCTTCAAATTTGGCACAAACGTCCACTTTGCGCTCAATGAGGAACTCGTTAGATTTCACCCTCTGAATCTGTGTGACGTCACAAAACACGTTTTTGACCATAATTCACAAATTCATATGCGAATTAGGACAATTCCACACAAATGTCTAATAAGATGTAAACTGCAATACACCTGGTTAGTGGAGGTTACAATCATGAGGCCTTCTTACATTTCTCATTATCACCATGAATTCAGTGCACACTATAGTTCGGCCCTGCAGCGCATGAGAGTCTTGTTCCCACTCAGACTTTTCACAGGTATCGTTTCCGTTGCCGAGAAAGGTGTCATATGATCCAGGCCCGTGTTTCATAAGCCTTTCTTTTTGCCGTAACATTATTCTCACAGAGCGTATAACGCTCCGCTCCATCACCACTGTGTCTCCTCTCTAGCTGGGAGGTCTGAGCACGCCGTACCCTGGAAGCATGACGCCGGGCACGGGAGAGCTGGACATGAGGAAAATCGGTCAGGCCAGGAACACGCTGATGGACATGAGGCTCAGCCAGGTAACCGACGATCGTCCTTCTCCATCGTTCATGCTCTCCATGTAGATACACGGGGGTTCATTGTTTTCTCTCGCCTCTTATCGGTCTTCAGGTGTCTGACTCCGTGAGCGGACAGACGGTGGTGGATCCTAAAGGCTACTTGACCGACCTCAACTCCATGATCCCCACGCATGGCGGAGACATCAGGTAGAGACACGGCGGTGACTTCGGTCCTTCGCGGGGTGTGTTCGTGTTGATACGATGCGTGTCTGACGGTCTTATCTTTTTGGTTCCGCTCGCCCCAGTGACATCAAGAAGGCTCGCCTGCTGCTGAAGTCGGTGAGGGAGACCAACCCGCATCACCCGCCGGCCTGGATCGCCTCCGCCAGGCTGGAGGAGGTGACCGGCAAACTGCAGGTGGCCAGGAACCTGATCATGAAAGGCACCGAGATGTGTCCGAAGGTAAAGGACGGTGGACAATATAGTTCATCTTTTAGAATGGCAGGTAGATGGGTTGGTTTGCAGGCAGGTAGGTTACCGAACCGTGTGCTCGTCGAACCGCTGCACCGCTACGGTCTGGTTTCAGTGGTGAAATAGGTCCTTTCTCTCCTGTTGAAGTAACAGTTTCTCTTTGTCCCCCCCCCCCCCCCTCAGAGTGAGGATGTGTGGCTGGAGGCAGCCCGGCTTCAGCCCGGCGACACGGCCAAAGCTGTGGTCGCCCAGGCCGTCCGCCACCTGCCGCAGTCCGTCCGCATCTACATCAGAGCTGCAGAGCTGGAGACGGACATCAGGGCCAAGAAACGAGTCCTCAGGAAGGGTAAGGCTCCCAGATAATCAATATAAATATATATATATATATATATATATATATATATATATATATATATATGGTTCCATGTTGATGTTGTGATTAGATATGTTGCTGTTATGTTGCTACGAGGAGAGTGTTGTTTGCCTTCTCAGTAAATGAATACATACCGATTTCCCTGCCAAAAGGAAGACACTGATTCCAAACCTCTCACCATCTGTCCGTTGTCTCGTAAAGATTAAACATTTAACAAGAGCCGCGTTCGGTTCTGGCTTCTCGTCAAAGGCCAGGCACCCTATCTGAAGCACGGTGTCAATGCCCCGACACGTACACACACACACACACACACACACACACACACACACACACACACACACACACACACACAGCTATATTTCCCAGCAGCATATCCGACTGACAGAGATTAATGTGGAGCTTCCTCTGTGGAAGAGCTCTCTCCGCCTCTACATGTTCAGTTGCCTCTGCTCTCCTTTTCTCCGTTACACACTCGACACTCTGCCTTCCCACTCGGTCGCTTTTGAACTCTGCTACTGTTGCAGGAAATGTTTGTTTTTATTGCTTGTGTGTTCGCTGAAATCTAAAGTGTCTCCATTTCCTTTTTTTTGAACCACCGTAGATGATGCGTGTCGGCGTAAATGTATATTGTTTAATTGATGAGAGGAATTGAAACGAATGTGCCTAAATGCATTTAATTGGTCTCATTTATGAATTTAATACAACACATGCATGAAACGATGTTGAGACGTGTATATCTCTTTAAATGTCCGCTCTGCCTACTTTAGGGAACCGCCATGGTAAGTGTCGGTGAAATGACAGCTGTGTGCTTGTGACCCGTCTAGCCCTGGAGAACGTGTCCAAGTCCGTTCGACTGTGGAAGACGGCGGTGGAGCTGGAGGAGCCGGAGGACGCCAGGATCATGCTGAGCAGAGCTGTGGAGTGTTGCCCGACGAGTGTGGAGGTAACGCTCGGCCGTCTCTTTATTTGCCACAGATTACAGCCGCCGCCGCACCCACGACGTCATCTAATTCACTTTTCCTCGCCCGTCCTCTCCAGCTGTGGCTGGCTCTGGCCCGGTTGGAGACGTACGAGAACGCCCGGCGTGTCCTGAACAAAGCCCGAGAGAACATCCCCACCGATCGCCACATCTGGATCACCGCTGCCAAGCTGGAGGAGGCCAACCTCAACACTCAGATGGTGGACAAGATCATCGACCGAGCCATCACCTCTCTGCGCGCCAACGGCGTGGAGATCAACAGAGAGCAGTGGATCCAGGTGGGTTTTCGCGGAGAAAGAGAAAGTGGTCGAGACCTCCAGAACTGTGGGCGTATCGAGACCGAGTCGAGACAGGACCAGTCTGAGTCACACACTGCATGACACACTTAAGATAGAATGTGGAACGTGTGAATCATAGGCACTCCTCAAATCAATATCTCTAAATAGAAAACTCCTATTTTGCTGCTTTATTAATACTCGTACATAGAACCTTTACATTAAAGTTAATGATGTTTTGTGCTTTAACTAACATCAGTAATGTTCACAGAAGTTGGTGTAAATCCTGTAGTTTCCATCAAGATCAGCTGATGAAAACGTGGGACTTCATCAACACTCTGATCTGAATGAGCCTGTGCAGTTAATAAAGGAATGGTTTTATGGTTTTCCCTTTTTAAAACCTCTGTGTTGACGGAGTACAGAATGCGTCATGCGTTTGTCAGCTTTGATAGCGAGCCAGCATATTTTGGCAAAAGCTGCCCTCAGCTATTTCATCTGGCTGCAACAGAACCCGAGCCAGCACCGTGACTGACATTTTGGGTTTTTTTGGTGTTTTTTTGTGCCGATCACAGTTGTTTTGCAATCACAGGCCTTTGCTGCAAACCCTTTTCTCTTGTCCTGGTGGTTACATGGTTACTGTAGCAGGTTTATCAAGGCAGTGCACTCGCCACAACACCAGCGACAGACGCTCTCTGAAATGACTCCTCGTACATGTTGTGTTTACCCCCACAGTACTGGGGTCAGTAGTTCGTTCCCTTAACTCTCTCGAATTCCGTTCTTCTTCTCGTCTTGCAGGATGCAGAGGAGTGTGACAAAGCGGGCAGCGTGGCTACCTGCCAGGCCGTGATCAGGGCCGTCATCGGGATCGGCATCGAGGAGGAGGATCGCAAACACACATGGATGGAGGATTCAGATAGTGTGAGTGCTGACACCTAGAAGGGTCGTTCACCTTCTCACTCTCGGTGTTTTCAGACCAAACGTTTCTGGGGAGCTTCCCCAGAGAACTACATAGGGTCACGGGATTGTCTTCTGTTCGCTTTCACACCGCTGACAGGAACGCTGAAGTGGCGCAAGTTGACCAAGGCCTCTCTCGCGTTGAAACACAAGAAAGCACACACCTTCGTGCCATGGGGTTAGCGTTAGCATTTGTGCTACTGGGCTAGCTCGCCGAGCGGCTGCTCTCGCTGGTTCTTTGCTCACGAACGAGTTAACTTCTGGACTTCACCGTCGGCCCATTTGTCCATATTTTAAGTCCATTTTTTGGTGTTTTGTGTCGTCTGTTGTTCATGCAGCTTTTTCCTCTTGTGTACCTGCTCTGATAAAGGAGCTTAAAAAAAAAAAGTCCCTCAAAACTATTAAAAAGTTTCTCCTGTCGGGGTTTAACTGAACTGAGATGCTTGTGTGTTGCGTTTCAGTGTGTGTCCCACGGAGCGCTGGAGTGTGCCAGAGCCATCTACGCCCATGCTCTGCAGGTGTTCCCCAGTAAAAAGAGCGTCTGGCTCAGAGCCGCCTACTTTGAGAAAAATAACGGCACCAGGTGACCACATATGCTTTCTTAAAGTGTCGTAGTCCAAAGCTGAACTCGTGTCTTTCAGTTGTTAACTTCTTTACCCTCCGTGTGTCATCTCTCAGGGAGTCTTTGGAGGCCCTGCTCCAGAGGGCCGTGGCTCACTGTCCCAAAGCAGAGGTCCTGTGGCTGATGGGGGCCAAGTCCAAGTGGCTGGCTGAGGACGTACCTGCCGCCAGAAGTATCCTCGCTCTGGCCTTCCAGGTGATGATGATGATGATGATGAGGATGCAGACTGTGATTGTTCACGTAGCATCCATGCAGACCTGTGTCTAACTCTTCTTTTTGGTTTCCCCCCCGTAGGCTAACCCAAACAGTGAGGAGATCTGGCTCGCTGCTGTCAAGCTGGAGTCTGAGAATAACGAGTACGAAAGAGCCCGTCGACTGCTGGCCAAGGCCCGCAGCAGTGCCCCGACGGCCAGGGTGAGTGTGTGTCTAGTACTTCATAGTGAGGACCGAAAACACTTCTTTAACCGACAGAATGTCCTCCCTTCTTCAACGGCCTGTTTTGAGGCTCAAGACTCGCTGGGTTCAGGCTAGGATTCATTATTTGTTCGGGTAAAGGTTGAAGTTCCCAGACACGCCAAAGTGACATCAAAGAACTGCCTGTGTCTTGGCCCAAAAAAGTTGCACTTGAACACATCGCAAAGGCTAAAGCCAACGGCTAACTAGCACATGCTATGCTCATGCGCCTGTGTGAGAGGAAGTAAAGCTTTGTTTTATACTCACCGAAGGACCCGTTGCCGATTCGGCAAAGAATAGAGCCACAGGAGTGTGTCGGGGCCTTTAGCTTAAGGGTCAAGGTAATCCAGTATGTCAACGAGGGTCCTCACAAAGATAGAGGTACAGGGATGTGTGTGTGTGTGTGTGTGTGTGTGTGTGTGTGTGTGTGTGTGTGTGTGTGTGTGTGTGTGTGTGTGTGTGTGTGTGTGTGTGTGTGTGTGTGTGTGTGTGAGAAATCCGCACAAATCAAGCTGTGACCCACGTTGTGATGGTGTTTTGATTATCTTCCCCTGCTTTTAAAGCCAGCGTTTCACAGTAAATCAAGTGTATTATTGCACTTCAGATATCCTCTACAAACACGCCGTCTCTCTCGGGTTCAGGCTTGCCGGGTTTCTACTCCTCGTCACCTCGCGGGTTGACAGACGCCGTCAGCGGCGCTCTTGAACGATCGCTCTCTCGGCTGACCTGGCTACGCTCTCCGTGAGTTAACGCCGTTGTATCTGCTGACGGATACGACTGAGAGAGCCCTAGTTAGTGCGCTGATCGTTCCGTCAGATAACAACACTGCAGCGTTCAGGCCACGCCCTTGGAAGGTCTGTCATTTCTTCGTGTGAAAGCTGGTACGGTGTTTACGTTGCATAATCGGGGGCGACAAGATTAGTATTTTAGTGAGAATACGATAAGCTATTAGTTCCTGGCTGAAAAGCTTGTGTGTGTGTTTTTACTGCTACAGGTATTCATGAAGTCTGTGAAGTTGGAGTGGGTGTTGGGGAACATTGAAGCTGCCCAGGAGCTGTGCACCGAGGCCCTGAAGCACTACGAGGACTTCCCCAAACTCTGGATGATGAGGGGCCAGATAGAGGAGCAGTGTGAGAACATGGACAAGGCCAGAGAGGCCTACAACCAAGGGGTGAGGGTTTGTTCAGTCCTTTGTAATGGACTTTAAAGTGTTTTGATGAAGCGGTGAATTAATTGTTTGTTTGTTGCCGTAGTTGAAGAAGTGTCCCCACTCGAGTGGCCTGTGGTTGCTGCTGTCTCGTCTGGAAGAGCGAGTGGGACAGCTGACCAGAGCCAGAGCGATCCTGGAGAAGGCCCGACTCAAGAACCCCCAGAGCCCCGAGCTGTGGTGAGGAAGGCGCACGGCGAAGTGGGCGTGTCTGTGTGTAGATAATTGACCCTTCGCTAAGCCCAGCCTCCTCGGTCTGCTACTCCGTCAAGCTGCCGAAGCTACTGGATTAGTTGTTGGCAAAAAAAAGGGGGCGGAGCACGCCGAAGCTAGGCTATGATTGGCCAGTCTTTCTTCAAGGGGCGGGATTTAGCGAAGGGTCAACTTGTTTGAATACAGCACAGAAACCCAAATTGGAATCGATCTTAAACATTATGAAAATGCCACTTGTGTTTCTAAATGATCTCCTTCACCAGGCTGGAGTCGGTGAGGCTGGAGTTCCGTGCCGGACTGAAGAACATCTCCAACACTCTGATGGCCAAAGCTCTGCAGGAGTGTCCCAATTCAGGTGACGATGTGTTCTCAACCCTTTTTTTCAGAAACCCAGAAAAGCAGCTTGTTTTACATTAATGCTGACTTCTTTATAATCTGTCTTTTATTATACCGGCGTCAACCACCTGACTGGAAACTGCATAAACCAGACTGACATTCATTCACCCGTCGCTCTCTCCTGCAGAGAGGAATCAACACATGTCCGTAATCTCAAACTCAACTGTTTCTTTCCTTCCCTACCAGGTATCCTGTGGGCTGAGGCGGTGTTTTTGGAGGCCCGGCCCCAGAGGAAGACCAAGAGTGTGGACGCTTTGAAGAAGTGCGAACACGATCCCCACGTCCTGCTCGCTGTAGCCAAGTACGACACCATCTCGTTTTGTACCGCTCTCCGCGCTCTTGCTCGGTAATAAAGAGCGGCACTCTAACTAACTTTATCAATGTAACCTCGCGCACTAGGTTGTTCTGGAGTGAGCGTAAGATCAACAAAGCCAGAGAGTGGTTCCTCAGGACGGTGAAGATCGAGCCGGACCTCGGAGACGCTTGGGCTCTCTTCTACAAGTTTGAGCAGCAGCACGGCACAGAGGTAAGCGTCTGAAGATGGTCTTCACTCACACCGCTAACGGTGCCTCCTTACATGTGATCTGACCTCGCCGCCCGTCCTTGTGTCCCCTCAGGAGCAGCAGGAAGAGGTGCGGAAGCGCTGCGAGAACGCGGAGCCCCGACACGGAGAGCTGTGGTGCGCCGAGTCCAAACACGTCCTGAACTGGCAGAAGAAGACGGGAGAGATCCTAGCGGGGGTGGCCGGCAAGATCAAGAACACCTTCTGAGACCGGGGGGGGGGGGGGGGGGGGGGTGTTTGGACTGAAAAGAAGCTGGAAGACTCGGCTATGGACACACTCGACTGTTCTCTACCCGGATACAAAGTACTCACACATACCCCACCCTTTCTTCAGGTTTATTGTTTTACTAAATAGAGTCTAAATAGAGAAGGTTTGTGTTCTTGTCAACAGAGGATGGTGATTTAATGTCAAAGTGAAAACAAAGCAATTTATAACTCAAAACCACTGACTGTAAGTGAGTAAGGAGACAGGAGGGAGGAGGGAGGAGTTTGTGTTCTGCAGTTTTTTTGACTCGGTCACTCCAGGACAAGATAGAGTCCCAAAACCTGGAAGTGAGTCAGCATTTGTTCACTTCCTGTTCCCTCTTCTTAAAGTGTTTTTTTTTATATATATATTTTTGTGCTTACATGCCTGTAATAAGTTCAGTTTAACTCAAGCTGAAGAGATCTTTTTAACGTTTTGTTCTACCATATAAAATACGTCAGTGAACACTTTGCGCCGGCTGCAGCTCGTCCTCTGGGCTTTAAACGCACCGTCCAGTGAGACGGTCCAACGGTTTCTTTACACCCTTCAGTCTCCTTCTTCCTCTTGGCTTCAGTCCCACACGTCTTCTGGCAAACGCTCGCTCAGATGTCATACGAGCAAAGCTGCACCTGGTGAGTCACCCAGGTAACGGTGGTTGTTTGAGTGTTTTCCTAAAGAGACACACCCACACACACACACACACACACACACACACACACACACACACACACACACACACACACACACACACACACTCCTCCTCTGCTGAGTCATGAGTCGGTAAATCAACCTGGGCTCCAAAATGTTGATTTACAGACTCGCCAATTAAATGATTGCGTCAGAGCAGAGTGTGCAGCTTTGTTCTTCAGGCGTCTGATGTTTGTAGTCGAGACCAGCTAAACTGAGACCAAGACCAGAGTGTATCAAGACCCAAGACGAGACTTAGAGAGGTCCGGTCCAGACCAGACAAGAGACGGGATCTTCTACAACACCGGTACACAAAGTGTCTTCTATCTTCAGCCGTTAGAACCCTGCAGCTCCCTCCGTTACGCTCAAAGTACGTGTTTACTAGTAGCTATCGGCGGACGGCGCGCGTTTTGCTGTCGATTCAGTTTGACAGAATCTGTGAAGGCCGCTTCTATCCGGCACCAGGCGGTCCGGCAAAGTTTCAGTGATGGTGTGTGACAGTAGAGGGGTTCAAAACTTGTCTTGTGTTCTGTTAAATTAGGATGATTGCACTGATTTGTTTTCACTTTGACATTAGTTGAAATGTATTTTTGATTTTGTGTCGAGATTTTCATTTCAGTAATTGTGAATTTTGTGTAAAAAACAAAAAAAAAAGTAAAACAAACTTGAGCTCGACATTAAAGGAGAGGAACGTACAAAATCTACCTTTTACAGAAACTCTTCAGGTGATCAGCTGTTAGTCAACACCTTTGTGTTGTTTGATGAATTGTATTTCCACGTTTGACTCTGTGTGTCTTAGTTGTACATAAACTTCATGATCTGCTTTTTTTTTTTTTTTTTCTAGCTCGCTTGAGATGTTTCAATACTTTGCAAAGCACCCAATAAACAAAGAAACTGTCTGTTGCACAATTTCCTGTTTCTCCCAAAGGAGTCCTGTTGTATGAAGATAACCAGCTGCTGTTCTCTGAATGTCACAGATCTGCTCCCACACTGATCCTGCAGCGCATGCTCAGCATTTTTGGTTGCTTTGTTTTGAGGTTTCTTTCCACCTTTTTTTTATTTTTTTTATTTCTGCATTATGGGATGTTTCACCATAACGTTTGGTGTGCCTCACACTGTCCACCATCCCCTAATGCACCCACTGTGTTCAATACAAAACATCTAATAAAAACACATGTACCAAATTACACAACTCCCGCTCGGCATCACGTCTTTGTCTGCCCGACGAAACCGAAAGGATGAAGGCGAGTGATTGATTGCTTTTCTTCGGCTGTGAGTTTGGTGAAATCCAAAGCGCGGCGTCAAGCGATCCATGACGGGGACGGAAACCGGAGCAGCGGGGACTTTGGTGATGTTGGAAACCGCGCAGGGCCACATCGGAAGTGTACCCGCCACCGCCGCCGCGCAGCACCTATCCGCCCCGAGGGAAGTGTAGTGTTTGCAGACGATGCGCGCGCGCGGATCAGGAGGAGGCTAATTCCTTTCGGTGCTGCGGATGGAGATGGCTTTGCTCGTGTGAGGATCCTGCAGCATATCATGATAAATGGTGAGCGCGCGGGGTGTTTTTTTTTTGGGGGGGGGACATCTGGTGCGTATTTTACGCAACAGACGGGCTGATGTTGGAGACTTAAGTGAAAGTTGCGCCACTGACTCTGAAGTCTATGCGCAACTGCTGTACTTTGAGTTGGGTCTGTAATCACACTGGACTCACGTCATGTGGTGCATTAAAAGAAGAAGCAGAAGAAGAAGAAGCCTGCGGGTTCACGTTCGCTCTCCTCGTTGATCCGGGTTTGTGTTTTGCATGATGTGTTCTAACGCCTCTGTGTTTCTCTCAGTGTCTGACCGGAGCTCTACTCCGTAGTGTCCTGGTGGTTCTCCTGCTGACCGACGCTTGTGGTAAACGTAGATGTAACTATAAAGAAATCCTGGGCTCCTACAGACAGGTCGTCCTGGTTGAGCTGCAGAATCTGGTATGAGGCCTTTTGCTCGTGTGTGCATTTAATAAAGACCGTTTGTTTGATTGATTTTCTCCATTAATATGTTTCAGGATTTTTTTGACATACTATACTATGAATTGTGTATGATTTATTTTCAATATACTTAACTAAAACTTATTTCTGATTATTTTCGACATACTATACTATCACTTTACATTTCTTTAATATTCTATGCTATGAATTTTTTGTTATTTTTTTCAATATACTCAATTATAACTTGTTTATGACAATTTTATGATTTTTTTTCAACATGCTATACTATAATTTGTTTAGGATTTTTTTTCACATATACTCTGAGTTTATTCAAGTCCGTTGTGATCAAACATGTGGGAGCAATGCTCGAGTGCCCCGTGATAAACAGCTGCACTGTTTCAGTGTTTTCAAACTGTTTTCGCTGCACCAGTAAAACTGATGCAAATCCATATTTGCTTATTTTGTTTTGCAGAATTTGACCGACTCATCCAGTACCTCCAAAGTGAGAGACCCCTGTCCCTCATCAAAGGTACATGGCGCTGTAGTGTGTGCACGTTCAGCACCATGGACAGAGTGATAATGGACTCTAACGGGTTCATGTGCCACAGGATGATTGCGAGGAGATTATGAAGCGTAATGTTTTCCCATTTCATTCAACCCGCTGTGCTGCTGTTCCACTGCAGACACGTCGCATCCTGGTGTCCATCTACGGTATGACTCAGCAGACGAGGTGTCAGAGGAGCGGCAGGCGGCTGTCTGACCTGGAGAAGCCTCTGGCGAGCATGGAGCAGCTCATCGTTCACAACTGCAGCCCGGATTATCTGGTGAGGACGCACCACACCCCACTCCCGACCACCTCGCTCATACTTCAAATATGATGCATGACAAATCTGTTCTGTTTTGTTCTTTCAGGGGAAGAAGGTCTCTTGTTCAGCGGTGCAGAAGACACGAGGAAAGAAGAGAAAGAAGATCAGGTTGATCCGCGTTATCAAGGCCCTGATCACCTGCTGGCAGAAACTTCAGAGTGTCTCTATGCTCTCAAAGTAGAACACGTCTTCCTGCTACTTTCAAGTGAATTTCCATATCCGATGACTCGCTGTTTCTCCACATACAATGTTTACTGTTGTCAAGTTCTCAGTGTTTTGTGTGTTAAAAACTCCACCGGACTTTGCATGTCGGCGTTGCTCGTTGTCGTATGGAATGGTTAACCACAGATAAGCTAAAGATATCCCCAATGCATTCAAATACTCTCAGAATATGCACATTTTTTCCCAAAGGTCTCTCTTGTTGTAACAATTGTTTTTTTTGTCTTTGTAAAACCGGTCAGTCAGCATTCCCATGAAATGCTCTTCTGTCTTTCCTGTTTCGGAGCATATGCAGTACAATAAAACAAACTTTTATAAATGTCTGATTACTACTCATAAGTCCTGGTACTGTCATAGTTATAATGATACAGGTTTCAGTAAGTATATAAGTATTATGACAAAATATTATAGACTTGTAGAAATAATAATATTAATTAATAGAATAAATATAATGATAAATCAACAATAATGATAATATGAATATTGTTATAAGTAACATTATTTTATTATTATATGTATTCATTATTATTAATGATGGTGGTATAGGTGTTTTTTCTACAATATTTTTGTATAGTACTTAAAAAATATTTATTAACACAATCAGTGTACATAAACCACACAGCTTACAATATATCACAAAAAGGAAAGAAACATAACAGTAATAAATAATACTGAACTAATTAAAAATAAATAGAACAAACATCTGTCACACGTCATAGCCTAAAACAGAGCAAATCACTGTGATGACATAATTAAAATTAAAAACTGTACGTTGTATTTATTTAATATTCTAATCAGGTGAATCGTATCTTTTGGAGTGAGACGAGTAAACAGACGTCTTTTAGCCGTTGTCGCTACGGAAACGGAACACTTCTAACGCGGAACTGTTTCCGCCCGGAGCAGCAGACACGCTGCACAGCGCGGACCAAAACGACTTCCTAACGACACGAAACGTCAACAAGCAGCCACGCGAGGTGTCGTTGCGGTAAAACAAAACACATTTAAATTAAATGTACGTTTAAAAACTTCTGTTTAAACGTTTTATTTCCGGATGAACCGCTTCCATTCAAAACAGTTGTAAAAAAGCAGTATCACTCCGCGTTAACGGTCGGACGTAGTTGTATGACACCTGTGTAAACTCTGGAAAGCGACGTTTAGCGCGTGTCTGTTGTCAATAATTAAGGGTAAGTCGAGCAGCGGACATGGCGAACAGTGTGGACATGGACCCGGATGTGGCTCTGAGGCTGTTTGAGGAGGGAGCCACGCTGGTGCTGCTGGGAGTCCCTCAGGGCACCGAGCTGGGCATCGACTGCAAGAGCTGGCAGGTGGGTCCCCGCTTCAAGGGGGTGAAGATGATCCCCCCGGGCCTGCACTTCCTCCACTACTGCTCCGTCAACTCCCCCAACTGTGGAGGAGAAGTGGGCCCAAAGACGGGCCTCTTCCTCACCCTGAAACCCAGAGACATCCTGCTGGCCACCTGGGACCCCAAAGAGGAGGACCTGGACTTCTCCGCCTCCCAGAGCGAGGAGGAGGTGAGCCGGATCAGGGCGACCCTGCGAGACCTGGATCCCTTCCTGGGGCCGTACCCGTACGAGGTGATGAGGAAGTGGGTGTCGCTCACCGACCGGCTGAGCGAGGAGGTGGCGACCGGCCTGCAGCCCCTCTCGGGTCGGATCTGTGCCTTCAGCGACGTCATCCCCGAGGTGCAGCTCCGACACACCAAAGACCGGGCGGAGCAGCCGAGGAACGACGCGGCGTGCCGGAGCATGAAGGAGGGGCTGGACAGACTCCCCCGGATGAAGCCCAGGGAGGGCACGGAGATGCGCTTCTCCGTCATCCCCGAGAAGAAGTACCCTCCGGGGGCCACGCCGGCCGAGATCACCCAGTGCAGCCTGGACCAGAGCTACGCCCTGGAGACGGTGCTGCAGAAGCACCACGAGCTGCAGCCTCTCAACCTGCTCGGTATGAGTTAGACTCTCTTAATATTAGAACACGCTTACATTTTATACATCTTAATATTAACATTGATTACATTGTATACATCTTTAATATTAGACCATTTTATTCATTAAATAAACTAGATTATGTCTCCTCTCAGCTGAGCTGCAGTTCTCCTTCATCCTCTAGAGTGTTTTAGAGAGACGGAGAGCTGCACCACATTGTAGATGGTTTTGGTTTAAAGCATTGCCTAAATTCTTCTTCTTCTCCTCCTCCTCCTCCTCCTCCTCCTCCTCCTCCTTCTGCTGCTTCTCCTTCTTTTTCTTTTCCTCTTCCTCCTCCTCCCTCTTCTTCTTCTTCTCCTCTTCCCTCTTCTTCTCCTCCTCCCTCTTCTTCTCCTCCTCCCTCTTCTTCTTCTCCTCCCTCTTCCTCCTCCTCCCTTTTCTTCTCCTCCTCCCTCTTCTTCTTCTCCTCCCTCTTCTCCTCCTCTTCTTCTCCTCTTTCTTCTCCTCCTCCTCCCTCTTCTTCTTCTCCTCCCTCTTCTCCTCCTCCTCTTCTTCTCCTCTTTCTGCTCCTCCTCCTCCCTCTTCTTCTTCCCCTCCTCCTCCTCCTCCTCCTCCTCCTCCTCCTCCCTCTTCTTCCCCCCCTTCCTCCTCCTCCTCCTCCCTCTTCTTCTTCCCCTCCTCCTCCCTCTTCTTCTTCCCCCCCTCCTCCTCCTCCTCCTCCTCTCAGGCGAGCTGCAGTTCTCCTTCGTGTGCTTCCTGATAGGGAACATGTACGAGGCCTTTGAGCACTGGAAGAGCCTCCTGGCTCTTCTCTGCCGGTCGGAGGAGGCGATGAGGAAGCGTAAGGATCTCTACCTCGGCCTCATCGCCGTGCTCTACCACCAGCTGGGAGAGATACCGCCAGACTTCTTCGTGGACATCGTGTCTCAGAGCAACTTCCTCACCTCCACGCTGCAGGTAGAGAGGAGGAGGAGGAGGAGAAGAAGAAGAATGTCTTCACTTCACTTCACAGGGTCTCTGAGTACAAGTGAAGGAAACAAACCGGGAGGGGTCTAACAGGAGAAGCTTCATCGGGAGGACAGGGAGACAACAGAGAGAAGGAGAGACAGGGAGAAGAAGAGACAGGGCAGAGGGAGATAAGGGGGGGAGAGAAGGAGAGACGGGGCAAACAGAGGGAAGGGAGAAGGAGAGAGACAAAAGGGAGAGAGGGGGGGAGATGGAGGGAGGAAGGAAGAAGGAGATGGGGAGAGAGAGAGAGAGAGAGAGAGAGAGAGAGAGAGAGAGAGAGAGAGATGGAGGGAGAAGGAGAGAAACAGAAAAGAGGGAGAAGGAGAGAGAGGTAGAGGGAGATGGAAAGAGCGGGAGAGACTGGGGAGAGGGAGATAGATAGAGAGGGATAAGAAGACAGCAGAGAGAGAGAGGGAGATGGATGGAGAGATGGGGGAGAGGGAGATGGAGAGAGTGAGATGGAGGGAGGGAGGGAGAAGGAGAGAGAAAAGGTGGAGGGAGAGTCCTCGAGAGTGTTTTAGAGAGACGGAGAGCTGCACCACATTGTAGATGGTTTTGGGAAAAAAGAATGTAAAATGTCAAAGCATTGCTTAAATTCTTGTTGTTGTTGTTGTTGTTGTTGTTGAGGATGCTCACGTCATCACATCTCTTCTTTCTCTCTCAGGACTTCTTCCAGTTCGCCGGTGGGCCCGCTGTGGACGTCACTCTGCGTAAGCGAGCGGAGAAGTTCAAAGCTCACCTCACCAAGAAGTTCCGCTGGGACTTTGAGGCCGACCTGGACGACTGCGACCCGGTGGTGGTGGAGCTGCCCGACGGCGTCGCGGTGGACTGAGCCCCCCCCCTCTCACCCCCCCCTCTGAGAGCCGTGGGTTTGATGCCGGAACCGTAACGGACTGAAATAATAGGAACGCTGAAGGTGAGCGGTGAACAGTGATGAAGGAGTTACAAACACCTTCTCCTGTATGGACACACTCAACGCCACGGTGTGTGTGTGTGTGTGTGTGTGTGTGTGTGTGTGTGTGTGTGTGTGTGTGTGTGTGTGTGTGTGTGTGTGTGTGTGTGTGTGTGTGTGTGTGTGTGTGTGTGTGTGTGTGTGTGTGTGTGTCAGTGGCGCCCTCTGGTGGTGGGTTCCTATAAGTTGCCATGTGACTGTTTTACACACATTTATTGCCAAAATGTATTGCATAGATGGAAACACTTCACCTTTTATAAGAGTGATTCAGGATTTAGCTAGAAGATAATCAAAGTATAATATAGTGTGACTAACGGGTCGACCTCGTATTATTAAATAATAAATCATGATTTTTGTTGGTAAATAGGTTTTGTTGTCGTCTTGGTTTGTGGTGGTAAATTGTTCAAACGTCTAGAACACATCAGAGGTATTTTCTAAAGTTTTACTTAAAACAACACTTTTAATACTTCAATAAACAGAGTTCACATGCAATCCTGAAAACACACGGGAGAAAAAGTCACATGTCAGAGATGCCCAAAACAAAAGAAACTACAAGTAGCCTACAGATTGAATCTAACAGGAAGTAACTGTCTCTGACTTCCTGTTTATTCAACACCACCTGCTGCTGCTCTCGTCTACTTTCCAGACAAACGAGCCTCATAATTCATGAGAAAAATTAAAAAGTCCTTCAAATACGATGTCTAGAAAAGAGAAGAACGTTTCAGTTTCACCTCTCTCTCTCCTCCACTAGATGGCGATCACGGCCTTTTAGTTTTAATAATTACTAACTTCATAACTTCATGTGGATCCTTTTTTAACGGTAAAACGCACAAACGTGAGTTCACACAGAATGAAGAGCTGTTTGGTGTTTTTTTTTTCTTTTTTGGGGGGGGGGGGGGGGGAGTTCTGTGCAACAGCGTTAAAATCATCTTCAAGCTTCTCTGATCCCAACAAAGACGACGTGTGAGGAGCAACAGGTGTGAGGAGCGAAGACGACAACTGGATCCGCTGGATGATACAGTTACGTGTGTGTGTGTGTGTGTCTGTGTGTGTGTGTGTGTGTGTGTGTGTGTGTGTGTGTGTGTGATGGATTGGACAGGCCTTGTTTCGGCCCGCTGGTCCAGCTGGACTCTGCTTTGATGTTGAACCATGAAGCTGATGTGGAGAAGAAGGACTAAAGACCGTCTACATGGGAATCATGTGAATCATTCCGGGCCCGTTGATAAAGATCCAAATGCCAATACAAGGACTCCATTCTCCTCCCAGGAGACAGATGGTGTTGTGAAGTGAGTCGGTGGGTTCCTGATGTACGCACGTCTTGAGAGAAGATCAGGGTTGTAATTTGTGGTCCTCTATTGAGACCACTGGGGCTCTGAGCTCCTTGATATTTTCCCTTTTTTTGATGCAATTAAATAGAGAAAATGTTCTTGGAGCGCACGGTGGAAACAAATCACAGCACAACATGAGGGGAGAAGAAGAAGAAGAAGAAGAAGAAGAAGAAGGAATGACCGCCAGTTGGTCCTCCATCCGTGTTCCTGTCTGGAGAAGAAGTTCTGTACGTTGTCAGCGAGGACTACTGCTCTGTTGGGACGTTGTTTGGCGTTGGAGCCCCTCCATTAGAGCTGGAAACACAGTTAAAGAGGTCCTGCTCGTTTAAAGTACGGGCGGAACGGATCGTAAAGCTCGCGGATCGGATCGGCACCAAAGAAAAAAAAAGGGAGAAAATAGAACTTTTAGAAATCCACGATCGCGTTTTTCTTTGCCGCTGATCGTTGATGATCCATATCAACAGACACGGATACATTTGTTGTTAAATTATAGCAGCTGGTCTACAAGGAATTTTTTTTTTTGTCACCGTCCCAGAAACGGTTTTAATGATGTATTAGAGGTAGTGTTAACGGCTCATAATTCATCTCTAATATCATATTAAAGGGTTAAAGTTGTAGAGACGAAAACACAACAACTCCCAGACCGGACAACACCGTGGTAGAGACCTGTCAATCAGCGTGTAGCCCCGCCCCTAAATCATCCCCTGCTTTATGGTCTGTTTGACTCTAAATGGAGCATAATGTTCTAAATGAACATCATGCTGTATTGAAGAAGACTGTAAACTAGAGATTGAGACCATAAACTCATGTTTACAATGTTTACTGAGGGAATAAATCAAGAGAGAAGTAGAGTCATTTTAGACTAGACTTCTATACAACCAGAGGAGTCGCCCCCTGGTGGACACTAGAGAGAATGCAGCTTTAACACGTGAAGCCTCGGCCTCACAGAGGTTGCCGTCTGGTCGAGGCTTTCGTGATACAGAAGTGGGCGTGGTTTCATCTCTCAGCCCCTCTGCCATGTTCCTCGTATGGCAGACATTTCTTTTCTTTTATTCCCAGGGAGTGAAGCATGCTGGGAAATGGAACAAGCTGCTCACCCTGACACTGTAAACACTCATTCAAGGTGTGTGTGTGTGTGTGTGTGCGTGTGCGTGCGTGCGTGCGTGCGTGCGCGCTCAACATCTTGACCGACACTCTTGTTTTTTATATAAATTATTGAACAAGTCATGTGTTCGATCATGTGTGCATGGAATGAATTAATTATTAATTGACGGAGTTGTTTCCAAACAATGAGGAGGAGGAGGAGGAGGAGGAGGAGGAGGAGGAGGAGGAGGAGAGGACGGACGAGTCTTGGTTACATTTCTTTCTCTTTTCAAAGACGGGAGCTAAAGACAAAGCTGCAGACCCGTTTGAGGTCTGGTCAGCAGCTGTGTGTGTGTGTGTGTGTGTGTGTGTGTGTGTCTGTGTCTGTCTGTGTCTTTCTTTCATGAGACTACGACAGCCGGGCCGCTGCGTGTCCCGGGCCAACTCACCAAAGCTGTGGAGGTGAAGCTAGTGCACGACAGAGGCGGAGGTGAACCTCGCCGTTGTCACGGGACTCATCAAAGTGTAAATCATCCTCGAGAGCACCGCAGTGAAGAGCCTCTCCTGCTGCCTATTCCCCGACCTCCGTCCATCCAGATACCCCCCCCACACACACACACACACACACACACACACACACAAAAAATGGAAGTCAGTCATCTGATGGGCAGGTGTGTGTGTGTGTGTGTGTGTGTGTGTGTGTGTGTGTGTGTGTGTGTGTGTGTGTGTGTGTGTGTGTGTGTGTTGTCGTTGGCCGGGCTACTCAGAGCATGAACTCTGGCAGACCTTGTCCCAGCAGAAAGGATTTGAAACCCGTCTCGCTTCTCTTTTCCAACCCTTATTTTCTCTGTGAGGGTTTTGAGGTGAAAGTGGACCCCTTTCTGGTAGCGCGCCCCCCCCCCCCCCCCCCCCCCTTCTCCACACACACACACACACACACACACACACACCCAGGGGAGAACCTGCTGAATGGTGCAGAGGAAGGGCAGGAGGGAACCCCACGATCAGATGAAAAACATTCGGCGCTCGCTGGTTTTCTTCTGCCCTTTTTTTTTTTTTTCCTTCTTCTTCGTTTCTCGTTTCTCTTCATCCTCCGACATGTGAATAATTCAGAGACTTCTGATGTATTATTCAGACTTCTCTCCCACGCATACTTGTGTGCCTCCTCTCCCAACCAATCAGGTACGATCTATGATCTATGATGTCAGCAGCAGGTACTTCCTGCATGGGACAAAGTGTTAGCATGAACTTAAAATTGATTCTTATTAGCTCCCCCCCCCCAAAGGGAATACAAGTAACGTGAGTCATTTAATTGATTGAGTAAATTAGAAAGCAGCGCTTGTTTTTCCTGCGTTAATGTTTCTTCCTCTGTCTTCTAATTTGTCTTTGGCCGCCGCTGTAAACTTTAATAGACGGCTGCTTTGGCTCAGGACGGTTATTTTTGGCTCCACCCGTCCAACTTTTTTTGGACGGGTGGAGCTTCTCATTTATCTTAGGAGGAAACGGCAAATAAAAAGTGGTTGAGAGTTATAACTCTTTTCAAGAGCTTAGTGAGTGAAAGACATTGACACGTTTCTCTTTAAATCATCATGAAATCTGTTTTTTTTTCTTTCTGTCGTTTGACTTAAAGGGACAGTGCGCAGCGTTAACACTGAGCTCCACATTTAACGCAAAGATAGAACCCGCCGATGAAGACGGTGAGATGTGGCTGAAAGCTCTGGAAGTAGAGATTTTGTTTTAGTTTGATACAGATGTCAACCTCTTGCATTCTCTCTAGTGTCCACCAGGGGGCGACTCCTCTGGTTGTATAGAAGTCTAGTCTAAAATGACTCTACTTCTCTCTTGATTTATTCCCTCAGTAAACATTGTAAACATGAGTTTATGGTCTCAATCTCTAGTTTACGGTCTT
>NW_027176415.1:0-77738 GCF_023349555.1 Cebidichthys violaceus | reverse complement strand
CTAAAGTGACCATTGAGGTTCGAATGAGACCATTTGCGAGGTTCTAGGACCTCGGGAAAGTGTTTTTCTTGCCAATGTTCTAATTTTGGAAATTTTGATTTCCTCCACTAAAGTGGCCATTGAGGTTCGAATGAGACCATTTGCGAGGTTCTAGGACCCTGGGAAAAGCTCAAAAAGTACCAACTTTTTCTGTGAAGGTCCTGGAGCCTTGGAAGTGCTGTCTACCCCCACTAAAACGGCCATTGCGGTTCGAATGAGACCATTTGCGAGGTTCTAGGACCTCGGGAAAGTGTTTTTCTTGCCAATGTTCTAATTTTGGAAATTTTGCTTCCTCCACTAAAGTGGCCATTTCGGTTCGAATGAGACCATTTGCGAGGTTCTAGGACCTCGGGAAAGTGTTTTTCTTGCCAATGTTCTAATTTTGGAAATTTTGATTTCCTCCACTAAAGTGGCCATTGAGGTTCGAATGAGACCATTTGCGAGGTTCTAGGACCCTGGGAAAAGCTCAAAAAGTACCAACTTTTTCTGTGAAGGTCCTGGAGCCTTAGAAGTGCTGTCTACCCCCACTAAAACGGCCATTGCGGTTCGAATGAGACCATTTGCGAGGTTCTAGGACCTCGGGAAAGTGTTTTTCTTGCCAATGTTCTAATTTTGGAAATTTTGATTTCCTCCACTAAAGTGGCCATTGCGGTTCGAATGAGACCATTTGCGAGGTTCTAGGACCTCGGGAAAGTGTTTTTCTTGCCAATATTCTAATTTTGGAAATTTTGATTTCCTCCACTAAAGTGGCCATTGCGGTTCGAATGAGACCATTTGCGAGGTTCTAGGACCTCGGGAAAGTGTTTTTCTTGCCAATGTTCTAATTTTGGAAATTTTGCTTCCTCCACTAAAGTGGCCATTTCGGTTCGAATGAGACCATTTGCGAGGTTCTAGGACCTCGGGAAAGTGTTTTTCTTGCCAATATTCTAATTTTGGAAATTTTGCTTCCTCCACTAAAGTGGCCATTTCGGTTCGAATGAGACCATTTGCGAGGTTCTAGGACCTCGGGAAAGTGTTTTTCTTGCCAATGTTCTAATTTTGGAAATTTTGATTTCCTCCACTAAAGTGGCCATTGAGGTTCGAATGAGACCATTTGCGAGGTTCTAGGACCCTGGGAAAAGCTCAAAAGTACCAACTTTTTCTGTGAAGGTCCTGGAGCCTTAGAAGTGCTGTCTACCCCCACTAAAACGGCCATTGCGGTTCGAATGAGACCATTTGCGAGGTTCTAGGACCTCGGGAAAGTGTTTTTCTTGCCAATGTTCTAATTTTGGAATTTTTGCTTCCTCCTCTAAAGTGGCCATTTCGGTTCGAATGAGACCATTTGCGAGGTTCTAGGACCTCGGGAAAGTGTTTTTCTTGTCAATGTTCTAATTTTGGAAATTTTGATGTCCTCCACTAAAGTGGCCATTGAGGTTCGAATGAGACCATTTGCGAGGTTCTAGGACCCTGGGAAAAGCTCAAAAAGTACCAACTTTTTCTGTGAAGGTCCTGGAGCCTTGGATGTGCTGTCTACCCCCACTAAAACGGCCATTGCGGTTCGAATGAGACCATTTGCGAGGTTCTAGGACCTCGGGAAAGTGTTTTTCTTGCAAATGTTCTAATTTTGGAATTTTTGCTTCCTCCTCTAAAGTGGCCATTTTGGTTCGAATGAGACCATTTGCGAGGTTCTAGGACCTCGGGAAAGTGTTTTTCTTGCCAATGTTCTAATTTTGGAATTTTGATTTCCTCCACTAAAGTGGCCATTGCGGTTCGAATGAGACCATTTGCGAGGTTCTAGGACCTCGGGAAAGTGTTTTTCTTGCCAATGTTCTAATTTTGGAAATTTTGATTTCCTCCACTAAAGTGGCCATTGAGGTTCGAATGAGACCATTTGCGAGGTTCTAGGACCCTGGGAAAAGCTCAAAAATTTACCAACTTTTTCTGTGAAGGTCCTGGAGCCTTGGAAGTGCTGTCCACCCCCACTAAAACGGCCATTGCGGTTCGAATGAGACCATTTGCGAGGTTCTAGGACCTCGGGAAAGTGTTTTTTCTTGCCAATGTTCTAATTTTGGAAATTTTGATTTCCTCCACTAAAGTGGCCATTGAGGTTCGAATGAGACCATTTGCGAGGTTCTAGGACCCTGGGAAAAGCTCAAAAATTTACCAACTTTTTCTGTGAAGGTCCTGGAGCCTTGGAAGTGCTGTCCACCCCCACTAAAACGGCCATTGCGGTTCGAATGAGACCATTTGCGAGGTTCTAGGACCTCGGGAAAGTGTTTTTCTTGCAAATGTTCTAATTTTGGAAATTTTGCTTCCTCCACTAAAGTGGCCATTTCGCTTCGAATGAGACCATTTGCGAGGTTCTAGGACCTCGGGAAAGTGTTTTTCTTGCCAATATTCTAATTTTGGAAATTTTGATTTCCTCCACTAAAGTGGCCATTGAGGTTCGAATGAGACCATTTGCGAGGTTCTAGGACCCTGGGAAAAGCTCAAAAAGTATCAACTTTTTCTTTGAATGTCCTGGAGCCTTGGAAGTGCTGTCTACCCCCACTAAAACGGCCATTGCGGTTCGAATGAGACCATTTGCGAGGTTCTAGGACCTCGGGAAAGTGTTTTTCTTGCCAATATTCTAATTTTGGAAATTTTGATTTCCTCCACTAAAGTGGCCATTGCGGTTCGAATGAGACCATTTGCGAGGTTCTAGGACCTCGGGAAAGTGTTTTTCTTGCCAATGTTCTAATTTTGGAAATTTTGATTTCCTCCACTAAAGTGGCCATTGCGGTTCGAATGAGACCATTTGCGAGGTTCTAGGACCTCGGGAAAGTGTTTTTCTTGACAATATTCTAATTTTGGAAATTTTGATTTCCTCAACTAAAGTGGCCATTGCGGTTCGAATGAGACCATTTGCGAGGTTCTAGGACCCTGGGAAAAGCTCAAAAAGTACCAACTTTTTCTGTGAAGGTCCTGGAGCCTTGGAAGTGCTGTCTACCCCCACTAAAACGGCCATTGCGGTTCGAATGAGACCATTTGCGAGGTTGTAGGACCTCGGGAAAGTGTTTTTCTTGCCAATGTTCTAATTTTGGAAATTTTGCTTCCTCCACTAAAGTGGCCATTTCGGTTCGAATGAGACCATTTGCGAGGTTCTAGGACCTCGGGAAAGTGTTTTTCTTGCCAATGTTCTAATTTTGGAAATTTTGATTTCCTCCACTAAAGTGACCATTGAGGTTCGAATGAGACCATTTGCGAGGTTCTAGGACCTCGGGAAAGTGTTTTTCTTGCCAATATTCTAATTTTGGAAATTTTGATTTCCTCAACTAAAGTGGCCATTGCGTTTCGAATGAGACCGTTTGCGAGGTTCTAGGACCCTGGGAAAAGCTCAAAAAGTACCAACTTTTTCTGTGAAGGTCCTGGAGCCTTGGAAGTGCTGTCTACCCCCACTAAAACGGCCATTGCGGTTCGAATGAGACCATTTGCGAGGTTCTAGGACCTCAGGAAAGTGTTTTTCTTGCCAATGTTCTAATTTTGGAAATTTTGATTTCCTCCACTAAAGTGGCCATTGAGGTTCGAATGAGACCATTTGCGAGGTTCTAGGACCTCGGGAAAGTGTTTTTCTTGTCAATGTTCTAATTTTGGAAATTTTGATTTCCTCCACTAAAGTGGCCATTGCGGTTCGAATGAGACCATTTGCGAGGTTCTAGGACCTCGGGAAAGTGTTTTTCTTGCCAATGTTCTAATTTTGGAAATTTTGATTTCCTCCACTAAAGTGGCCATTGAGGTTCGAATGAGACCATTTGCGAGGTTCTAGGACCCTGGGAAAAGCTCAAAAATTTACCAACTTTTTCTGTGAAGGTCCTGGAGCCTTGGAAGTGCTGTCCACCCCCACTAAAACGGCCATTGCGGTTCGAATGAGACCATTTGCGAGGTTCTAGGACCTCGGGAAAGTGTTTTTCTTGTCAATGTTCTAATTTTGGAAATTTTGATTTCCTCCACTAAAGTGGCCATTGCGGTTCGAATGAGACCATTTGCGAGGTTCTAGGACATCGGGAAAGTGTTTTTCTTGCCAATGTTCTAATTTTGGAAATTTTGATTTCCTCCACTAAAGTGGCCATTGAGGTTCGAATGAGACCATTTGCGAGGTTCTAGGACCCTGGGAAAAGCTCAAAAAGTACCAACTTTTTCTGTGAAGGTCCTGGAGCCTTGGAAGTGCTGTCTACCCCCACTAAAACGGCCATTGCGGTTCGAATGAGACCATTTGCGAGGTTCTAGGACCTCGGGAAAGTGTTTTTCTTGCCAATGTTCTAATTTTGGAAATTTTGCTTCCTCCACTAAAGTGGCCATTTCGGTTCGAATGAGACCATTTGCGAGGTTCTAGGACCTCGGGAAAGTGTTTTTCTTGCCAATGTTCTAATTTTGGAAATTTTGATTTCCTCCACTAAAGTGGCCATTGAGGTTCGAATGAGACCATTTGCGAGGTTCTAGGACCCTGGGAAAAGCTCAAAAAGTACCAACTTTTTCTGTGAAGGTCCTGGAGCCTTAGAAGTGCTGTCTACCCCCACTAAAACGGCCATTGCGGTTCGAATGAGACCATTTGCGAGGTTCTAGGACCTCGGGAAAGTGTTTTTCTTGCCAATGTTCTAATTTTGGAAATTTTGATTTCCTCCACTAAAGTGGCCATTGCGGTTCGAATGAGACCATTTGCGAGGTTCTAGGACCTCGGGAAAGTGTTTTTCTTGCCAATATTCTAATTTTGGAAATTTTGATTTCCTCCACTAAAGTGGCCATTGCGGTTCGAATGAGACCATTTGCGAGGTTCTAGGACCTCGGGAAAGTGTTTTTCTTGCCAATGTTCTAATTTTGGAAATTTTGCTTCCTCCACTAAAGTGGCCATTTCGGTTCGAATGAGACCATTTGCGAGGTTCTAGGACCTCGGGAAAGTGTTTTTCTTGCCAATATTCTAATTTTGGAAATTTTGCTTCCTCCACTAAAGTGGCCATTTCGGTTCGAATGAGACCATTTGCGAGGTTCTAGGACCTCGGGAAAGTGTTTTTCTTGCCAATGTTCTAATTTTGGAAATTTTGATTTCCTCCACTAAAGTGGCCATTGAGGTTCGAATGAGACCATTTGCGAGGTTCTAGGACCCTGGGAAAAGCTCAAAAAGTACCAACTTTTTCTGTGAAGGTCCTGGAGCCTTAGAAGTGCTGTCTACCCCCACTAAAACGGCCATTGCGGTTCGAATGAGACCATTTGCGAGGTTCTAGGACCTCGGGAAAGTGTTTTTCTTGCCAATGTTCTAATTTTGGAATTTTTGCTTCCTCCTCTAAAGTGGCCATTTCGGTTCGAATGAGACCATTTGCGAGGTTCTAGGACCTCGGGAAAGTGTTTTTCTTGTCAATGTTCTAATTTTGGAAATTTTGATGTCCTCCACTAAAGTGGCCATTGAGGTTCGAATGAGACCATTTGCGAGGTTCTAGGACCCTGGGAAAAGCTCAAAAAGTACCAACTTTTTCTGTGAAGGTCCTGGAGCCTTGGATGTGCTGTCTACCCCCACTAAAACGGCCATTGCGGTTCGAATGAGACCATTTGCGAGGTTCTAGGACCTCGGGAAAGTGTTTTTCTTGCCAATGTTCTAATTTTGGAAATTTTGATTTCCTCCACTAAAGTGGCCATTGAGGTTCGAATGAGACCATTTGCGAGGTTCTAGGACCCTGGGAAAAGCTCAAAAATTTACCAACTTTTTCTGTGAAGGTCCTGGAGCCTTGGAAGTGCTGTCCACCCCCACTAAAACGGCCATTGCGGTTCGAATGAGACCATTTGCGAGGTTCTAGGACCTCGGGAAAGTGTTTTTCTTGCAAATGTTCTAATTTTGGAAATTTTGCTTCCTCCACTAAAGTGGCCATTTCGCTTCGAATGAGACCATTTGCGAGGTTCTAGGACCTCGGGAAAGTGTTTTTCTTGCCAATATTCTAATTTTGGAAATTTTGATTTCCTCCACTAAAGTGGCCATTGAGGTTCGAATGAGACCATTTGCGAGGTTCTAGGACCCTGGGAAAAGCTCAAAAAGTATCAACTTTTTCTTTGAATGTCCTGGAGCCTTGGAAGTGCTGTCTACCCCCACTAAAACGGCCATTGCGGTTCGAATGAGACCATTTGCGAGGTTCTAGGACCTCGGGAAAGTGTTTTTCTTGCCAATATTCTAATTTTGGAAATTTTGATTTCCTCCACTAAAGTGGCCATTGCGGTTCGAATGAGACCATTTGCGAGGTTCTAGGACCTCGGGAAAGTGTTTTTCTTGCCAATGTTCTAATTTTGGAAATTTTGATTTCCTCCACTAAAGTGGCCATTGCGGTTCGAATGAGACCATTTGCGAGGTTCTAGGACCTCGGGAAAGTGTTTTTCTTGACAATATTCTAATTTTGGAAATTTTGATTTCCTCAACTAAAGTGGCCATTGCGGTTCGAATGAGACCATTTGCGAGGTTCTAGGACCCTGGGAAAAGCTCAAAAAGTACCAACTTTTTCTGTGAAGGTCCTGGAGCCTTGGAAGTGCTGTCTACCCCCACTAAAACGGCCATTGCGGTTCGAATGAGACCATTTGCGAGGTTGTAGGACCTCGGGAAAGTGTTTTTCTTGCCAATGTTCTAATTTTGGAAATTTTGCTTCCTCCACTAAAGTGGCCATTTCGGTTCGAATGAGACCATTTGCGAGGTTCTAGGACCTCGGGAAAGTGTTTTTCTTGCCAATGTTCTAATTTTGGAAATTTTGATTTCCTCCACTAAAGTGACCATTGAGGTTCGAATGAGACCATTTGCGAGGTTCTAGGACCTCGGGAAAGTGTTTTTCTTGCCAATATTCTAATTTTGGAAATTTTGATTTCCTCAACTAAAGTGGCCATTGCGTTTCGAATGAGACCGTTTGCGAGGTTCTAGGACCCTGGGAAAAGCTCAAAAAGTACCAACTTTTTCTGTGAAGGTCCTGGAGCCTTGGAAGTGCTGTCTACCCCCACTAAAACGGCCATTGCGGTTCGAATGAGACCATTTGCGAGGTTCTAGGACCTCAGGAAAGTGTTTTTCTTGCCAATGTTCTAATTTTGGAAATTTTGATTTCCTCCACTAAAGTGGCCATTGAGGTTCGAATGAGACCATTTGCGAGGTTCTAGGACCTCGGGAAAGTGTTTTTCTTGTCAATGTTCTAATTTTGGAAATTTTGATTTCCTCCACTAAAGTGGCCATTGCGGTTCGAATGAGACCATTTGCGAGGTTCTAGGACCTCGGGAAAGTGTTTTTCTTGCCAATGTTCTAATTTTGGAAATTTTGATTTCCTCCACTAAAGTGGCCATTGAGGTTCGAATGAGACCATTTGCGAGGTTCTAGGACCCTGGGAAAAGCTCAAAAATTTACCAACTTTTTCTGTGAAGGTCCTGGAGCCTTGGAAGTTCTGTCCACCCCCACTAAAACGGCCATTGCGGTTCGAATGAGACCATTTGCGAGGTTCTAGGACCTCGGGAAAGTGTTTTTCTTGTCAATGTTCTAATTTTGGAAATTTTGATTTCCTCCACTAAAGTGGCCATTGCGGTTCGAATGAGACCATTTGCGAGGTTCTAGGACATCGGGAAAGTGTTTTTCTTGCCAATGTTCTAATTTTGGAAATTTTGATTTCCTCCACTAAAGTGGCCATTGAGGTTCGAATGAGACCATTTGCGAGGTTCTAGGACCCTGGGAAAAGCTCAAAAAGTACCAACTTTTTCTGTGAAGGTCCTGGAGCCTTGGAAGTGCTGTCTACCCCCACTAAAACGGCCATTGCGGTTCGAATGAGACCATTTGCGAGGTTCTAGGACCTCGGGAAAGTGTTTTTCTTGCCAATGTTCTAATTTTGGAAATTTTGCTTCCTCCACTAAAGTGGCCATTTCGGTTCGAATGAGACCATTTGCGATGTTCTAGGACCTCGGGAAAGTGTTTTTCTTGCCAATGTTCTAATTTTGGAAATTTTGATTTCCTCCACTAAAGTGGCCATTGAGGTTCGAATGAGACCATTTGCGAGGTTCTAGGACCCTGGGAAAAGCTCAAAAAGTACCAACTTTTTCTGTGAAGGTCCTGGAGCCTTAGAAGTGCTGTCTACCCCCACTAAAACGGCCATTGCGGTTCGAATGAGACCATTTGCGAGGTTCTAGGACCTCGGGAAAGTGTTTTTCTTGCCAATGTTCTAATTTTGGAAATTTTGATTTCCTCCACTAAAGTGGCCATTGCGGTTCGAATGAGACCATTTGCGAGGTTCTAGGACCTCGGGAAAGTGTTTTTCTTGCCAATATTCTAATTTTGGAAATTTTGATTTCCTCCACTAAAGTGGCCATTGCGGTTCGAATGAGACCATTTGCGAGGTTCTAGGACCTCGGGAAAGTGTTTTTCTTGCCAATGTTCTAATTTTGGAAATTTTGCTTCCTCCACTAAAGTGGCCATTTCGGTTCGAATGAGACCATTTGCGAGGTTCTAGGATCTCGGGAAAGTGTTTTTCTTGCCAATATTCTAATTTTGGAAATTTTGCTTCCTCCACTAAAGTGGCCATTTCGGTTCGAATGAGACCATTTGCGAGGTTCTAGGACCTCGGGAAAGTGTTTTTCTTGCCAATGTTCTAATTTTGGAAATTTTGATTTCCTCCACTAAAGTGGCCATTGAGGTTCGAATGAGACCATTTGCGAGGTTCTAGGACCCTGGGAAAAGCTCAAAAAGTACCAACTTTTTCTGTGAAGGTCCTGGAGCCTTAGAAGTGCTGTCTACCCCCACTAAAACGGCCATTGCGGTTCGAATGAGACCATTTGCGAGGTTCTAGGACCTCGGGAAAGTGTTTTTCTTGCCAATGTTCTAATTTTGGAATTTTTGCTTCCTCCTCTAAAGTGGCCATTTCGGTTCGAATGAGACCATTTGCGAGGTTCTAGGACCTCGGGAAAGTGTTTTTCTTGTCAATGTTCTAATTTTGGAAATTTTGATGTCCTCCACTAAAGTGGCCATTGAGGTTCGAATGAGACCATTTGCGAGGTTCTAGGACCCTGGGAAAAGCTCAAAAAGTACCAACTTTTTCTGTGAAGGTCCTGGAGCCTTGGATGTGCTGTCTACCCCCACTAAAACGGCCATTGCGGTTCGAATGAGACCATTTGCGAGGTTCTAGGACCTCGGGAAAGTGTTTTTCTTGCAAATGTTCTAATTTTGGAATTTTTGCTTCCTCCTCTAAAGTGGCCATTTTGGTTCGAATGAGACCATTTGCGAGGTTCTAGGACCTCGGGAAAGTGTTTTTCTTGCCAATGTTCTAATTTTGGAAATTTTGATTTCCTCCACTAAAGTGGCCATTGCGGTTCGAATGAGACCATTTGCGAGGTTCTAGGACCTCGGGAAAGTGTTTTTCTTGCCAATGTTCTAATTTTGGAAATTTTGATTTCCTCCACTAAAGTGGCCATTGAGGTTCGAATGAGACCATTTGCGAGGTTCTAGGACCCTGGGAAAAGCTCAAAAATTTACCAACTTTTTCTGTGAAGGTCCTGGAGCCTTGGAAGTGCTGTCCACCCCCACTAAAACGGCCATTGCGGTTCGAATGAGACCATTTGCGAGGTTCTAGGACCTCGGGAGAGTGTTTTTCTTGCCAATGTTCTAATTTTGGAAATTTTGATTTCCTCCACTAAAGTGGCCATTGAGGTTCGAATGAGACCATTTGCGAGGTTCTAGGACCCTGGGAAAAGCTCAAAAATTTACCAACTTTTTCTGTGAAGGTCCTGGAGCCTTGGAAGTGCTGTCCACCCCCACTAAAACGGCCATTGCGGTTCGAATGAGACCATTTGCGAGGTTCTAGGACCTCGGGAAAGTGTTTTTCTTGCAAATGTTCTAATTTTGGAAATTTTGCTTCCTCCACTAAAGTGGCCATTTCGCTTCGAATGAGACCATTTGCGAGGTTCTAGGACCTCGGGAAAGTGTTTTTCTTGCCAATATTCTAATTTTGGAAATTTTGCTTCCTCCACTAAAGTGGCCATTTCGGTTCGAATGAGACCATTTGCGAGGTTCTAGGACCTCGGGAAAGTGTTTTTCTTGCCAATATTCTAATTTTGGAAATTTTGATTTCCTCCACTAAAGTGGCCATTGAGGTTCGAATGAGACCATTTGCGAAGTTCTAGGACCCTGGGAAAAGCTCAAAAAGTATCAACTTTTTCTTTGAATGTCCTGGAGCCTTGGAAGTGCTGTCTACCCCCACTAAAACGGCCATTGCGGTTCGAATGAGACCATTTGCGAGGTTCTAGGACCTCGGGAAAGTGTTTTTCTTGCCAATATTCTAATTTTGGAAATTTTGATTTCCTCCACTAAAGTGGCCATTGCGGTTCGAATGAGACCATTTGCGAGGTTCTAGGACCTCGGGAAAGTGTTTTTCTTGCCAATGTTCTAATTTTGGAAATTTTGATTTCCTCCACTAAAGTGGCCATTGCGGTTCGAATGAGACCATTTGCGAGGTTCTAGGACCTCGGGAAAGTGTTTTTCTTGACAATATTCTAATTTTGGAAATTTTGATTTCCTCAACTAAAGTGGCCATTGCGGTTCGAATGAGACCATTTGCGAGGTTCTAGGACCCTGGGAAAAGCTCAAAAAGTACCAACTTTTTCTGTGAAGGTCCTGGAGCCTTGGAAGTGCTGTCTACCCCCACTAAAACGGCCATTGCGGTTCGAATGAGACCATTTGCGAGGTTCTAGGACCTCGGGAAAGTGTTTTTCTTGCCAATATTCTAATTTTGGAAATTTTGATTTCCTCAACTAAAGTGGCCATTGCGGTTCGAATGAGACCATTTGCGAGGTTCTAGGACCCTGGGAAAAGCTCAAAAAGTACCAACATTTTCTGTGAAGGTCCTGGAGCCTTGGAAGTGCTGTCTACCCCCACTAAAACGGCCATTGCGGTTCGAATGAGACCATTTGCGAGGTTCTAGGACCTCAGGAAAGTGTTTTTCTTGCCAATGTTCTAATTTTGGAAATTTTGATTTCCTCCACTAAAGTGGCCATTGAGGTTCGAATGAGACCATTTGCGAGGTTCTAGGACCTCGGGAAAGTGTTTTTCTTGTCAATGTTCTAATTTTGGAAATTTTGATTTCCTCCACTAAAGTGGCCATTGCGGTTCGAATGAGACCATTTGCGAGGTTCTAGGACATCGGGAAAGTGTTTTTCTTGCCAATGTTCTAATTTTGGAAATTTTGATTTCCTCCACTAAAGTGGCCATTGAGGTTCGAATGAGACCATTTGCGAGGTTCTAGGACCCTGGGAAAAGCTCAAAAAGTACCAACTTTTTCTGTGAAGGTCCTGGAGCCTTGGAAGTGCTGTCTACCCCCACTAAAACGGCCATTGCGGTTCGAATGAGACCATTTGCGAGGTTCTAGGACCTCGGGAAAGTGTTTTTCTTGCCAATATTCTAATTTTGGAAATTTTGATTTCCTCCACTAAAGTGGCCATTGCGGTTCGAATGAGACCATTTGCGAGGTTCTAGGACCTCGGGAAAGTGTTTTTCTTGCCAATGTTCTAATTTTGGAAATTTTGATTTCCTCCACTAAAGTGGCCATTGCGGTTCGAATGAGACCATTTGCGAGGTTCTAGGACCTCGGGAAAGTGTTTTTCTTGACAATATTCTAATTTTGGAAATTTTGATTTCCTCAACTAAAGTGGCCATTGCGGTTCGAATGAGACCATTTGCGAGGTTCTAGGACCCTGGGAAAAGCTCAAAAAGTACCAACTTTTTCTGTGAAGGTCCTGGAGCCTTGGAAGTGCTGTCTACCCCCACTAAAACGGCCATTGCGGTTCGAATGAGACCATTTGCGAGGTTCTAGGACCTCGGGAAAGTGTTTTTCTTGCCAATATTCTAATTTTGGAAATTTTGATTTCCTCAACTAAAGTGGCCATTGCGGTTCGAATGAGACCATTTGCGAGGTTCTAGGACCCTGGGAAAAGCTCAAAAAGTACCAACATTTTCTGTGAAGGTCCTGGAGCCTTGGAAGTGCTGTCTACCCCCACTAAAACGGCCATTGCGGTTCGAATGAGACCATTTGCGAGGTTCTAGGACCTCAGGAAAGTGTTTTTCTTGCCAATGTTCTAATTTTGGAAATTTTGATTTCCTCCACTAAAGTGGCCATTGAGGTTCGAATGAGACCATTTGCGAGGTTCTAGGACCTCGGGAAAGTGTTTTTCTTGTCAATGTTCTAATTTTGGAAATTTTGATTTCCTCCACTAAAGTGGCCATTGCGGTTCGAATGAGACCATTTGCGAGGTTCTAGGACATCGGGAAAGTGTTTTTCTTGCCAATGTTCTAATTTTGGAAATTTTGATTTCCTCCACTAAAGTGGCCATTGAGGTTCGAATGAGACCATTTGCGAGGTTCTAGGACCCTGGAAAAAGCTCAAAAAGTACCAACTTTTTCTGTGAAGGTCCTGGAGCCTTGGAAGTGCTGTCTACCCCCACTAAAACGGCCATTGCGGTTCGAATGAGACCATTTGCGAGGTTCTAGGACCTCGGGAAAGTGTTTTTCTTGCCAATGTTCTAATTTTGGAAATTTTGCTTCCTCCACTAAAGTGGCCATTTCGGTTCGAATGAGACCATTTGCGAGGTTCTAGGACCTCGGGAAAGTGTTTTTCTTGCCAATGTTCTAATTTTGGAAATTTTGATTTCCTCACTAAAGTGGCCATTGAGGTTCGAATGAGACCATTTGCGAGGTTCTAGGACCCTGGGAAAAGCTCAAAAAGTACCAACTTTTTCTGTGAAGGTCCTGGAGCCTTAGAAGTGCTGTCTACCCCCACTAAAACGGCCATTGCGGTTCGAATGAGACCATTTGCGAGGTTCTAGGACCTCGGGAAAGTGTTTTTCTTGCCAATGTTCTAATTTTGGAAATTTTGATTTCCTCCACTAAAGTGGCCATTGCGGTTCGAATGAGACCATTTGCGAGGTTCTAGGACCTCGGGAAAGTGTTTTTCTTGCCAATATTCTAATTTTGGAAATTTTGATTTCCTCCACTAAAGTGGCCATTGCGGTTCGAATGAGACCATTTGCGAGGTTCTAGGACCTCGGGAAAGTGTTTTTCTTGCCAATGTTCTAATTTTGGAAATTTTGCTTCCTCCACTAAAGTGGCCATTTCGGTTCGAATGAGACCATTTGCGAGGTTCTAGGACCTCGGGAAAGTGTTTTTCTTGCCAATATTCTAATTTTGGAAATTTTGCTTCCTCCACTAAAGTGGCCATTTCGGTTCGAATGAGACCATTTGCGAGGTTCTAGGACCTCGGGAAAGTGTTTTTCTTGCCAATGTTCTAATTTTGGAAATTTTGATTTCCTCCACTAAAGTGGCCATTGAGGTTCGAATGAGACCATTTGCGAGGTTCTAGGACCCTGGGAAAAGCTCAAAAAGTACCAACTTTTTCTGTGAAGGTCCTGGAGCCTTAGAAGTGCTGTCTACCCCCACTAAAACGGCCATTGCGGTTCGAATGAGACCATTTGCGAGGTTCTAGGACCTCGGGAAAGTTGTTTTTCTTGCCAATGTTCTAATTTTGGAATTTTTGCTTCCTCCTCTAAAGTGGCCATTTCGGTTCGAATGAGACCATTTGCGAGGTTCTAGGACCTCGGGAAAGTGTTTTTCTTGTCAATGTTCTAATTTTGGAAATTTTGATGTCCTCCACTAAAGTGGCCATTGAGGTTCGAATGAGACCATTTGCGAGGTTCTAGGACCCTGGGAAAAGCTCAAAAAGTACCAACTTTTTCTGTGAAGGTCCTGGAGCCTTGGATGTGCTGTCTACCCCCACTAAAACGGCCATTGCGGTTCGAATGAGACCATTTGCGAGGTTCTAGGACCTCGGGAAAGTGTTTTTCTTGCAAATGTTCTAATTTTGGAATTTTTGCTTCCTCCTCTAAAGTGGCCATTTTGGTTCGAATGAGACCATTTGCGAGGTTCTAGGACCTCGGGAAAGTGTTTTTCTTGCCAATGTTCTAATTTTGGAAATTTTGATTTCCTCCACTAAAGTGGCCATTGCGGTTCGAATGAGACCATTTGCGAGGTTCTAGGACCTCGGGAAAGTGTTTTTCTTGCCAATGTTCTAATTTTGGAAATTTTGATTTCCTCCACTAAAGTGGCCATTGAGGTTCGAATGAGACCATTTGCGAGGTTCTAGGACCCTGGGAAAAGCTCAAAAATTTACCAACTTTTTCTGTGAAGGTCCTGGAGCCTTGGAAGTGCTGTCCACCCCCACTAAAACGGCCATTGCGGTTCGAATGAGACCATTTGCGAGGTTCTAGGACCTCGGGAAAGTGTTTTTCTTGCCAATGTTCTAATTTTGGAAATTTTGATTTCCTCCACTAAAGTGGCCATTGAGGTTCGAATGAGACCATTTGCGAGGTTCTAGGACCCTGGGAAAAGCTCAAAAATTTACCAACTTTTTCTGTGAAGGTCCTGGAGCCTTGGAAGTGCTGTCCACCCCCACTAAAACGGCCATTGCGGTTCGAATGAGACCATTTGCGAGGTTCTAGGACCTCGGGAAAGTGTTTTTCTTGCAAATGTTCTAATTTTGGAAATTTTGCTTCCTCCACTAAAGTGGCCATTTCGCTTCGAATGAGACCATTTGCGAGGTTCTAGGACCTCGGGAAAGTGTTTTTCTTGCCAATATTCTAATTTTGGAAATTTTGCTTCCTCCACTAAAGTGGCCATTTCGGTTCGAATGAGACCATTTGCGAGGTTCTAGGACCTCGGGAAAGTGTTTTTCTTGCCAATATTCTAATTTTGGAAATTTTGATTTCCTCCACTAAAGTGGCCATTGAGGTTCGAATGAGACCATTTGCGAGGTTCTAGGACCCTGGGAAAAGCTCAAAAAGTATCAACTTTTTCTTTGAATGTCCTGGAGCCTTGGAAGTGCTGTCTACCCCCACTAAAACGGCCATTGCGGTTCGAATGAGACCATTTGCGAGGTTCTAGGACCTCGGGAAAGTGTTTTTCTTGCCAATATTCTAATTTTGGAAATTTTGATTTCCTCCACTAAAGTGGCCATTGCGGTTCGAATGAGACCATTTGCGAGGTTCTAGGACCTCGGGAAAGTGTTTTTCTTGCCAATGTTCTAATTTTGGAAATTTTGATTTCCTCCACTAAAGTGGCCATTGCGGTTCGAATGAGACCATTTGCGAGGTTCTAGGACCTCGGGAAAGTGTTTTTCTTGACAATATTCTAATTTTGGAAATTTTGATTTCCTCAACTAAAGTGGCCATTGCGGTTCGAATGAGACCATTTGCGAGGTTCTAGGACCCTGGGAAAAGCTCAAAAAGTACCAACTTTTTCTGTGAAGGTCCTGGAGCCTTGGAAGTGCTGTCTACCCCCACTAAAACGGCCATTGCGGTTCGAATGAGACCATTTGCGAGGTTCTAGGACCTCGGGAAAGTGTTTTTCTTGCCAATATTCTAATTTTGGAAATTTTGATTTCCTCAACTAAAGTGGCCATTGCGGTTCGAATGAGACCATTTGCGAGGTTCTAGGACCCTGGGAAAAGCTCAAAAATTTACCAACTTTTTCTGTGAAGGTCCTGGAGCCTTGGAAGTGCTGTCCACCCCCACTAAAACGGCCATTGCGGTTCGAATGAGACCATTTGCGAGGTTCTAGGACCTCGGGAAAGTGTTTTTCTTGCCAATGTTCTAATTTTGGAAATTTTGATTTCCTCCACTAAAGTGGCCATTGAGGTTCGAATGAGACCATTTGCGAGGTTCTAGGACCCTGGGAAAAGCTCAAAAATTTACCAACTTTTTCTGTGAAGGTCCTGGAGCCTTGGAAGTGCTGTCCACCCCCACTAAAACGGCCATTGCGGTTCGAATGAGACCATTTGCGAGGTTCTAGGACCTCGGGAAAGTGTTTTTCTTGCAAATGTTCTAATTTTGGAAATTTTGCTTCCTCCACTAAAGTGGCCATTTCGCTTCGAATGAGACCATTTGCGAGGTTCTAGGACCTCGGGAAAGTGTTTTTCTTGCCAATATTCTAATTTTGGAAATTTTGCTTCCTCCACTAAAGTGGCCATTTCGGTTCGAATGAGACCATTTGCGAGGTTCTAGGACCTCGGGAAAGTGTTTTTCTTGCCAATATTCTAATTTTGGAAATTTTGATTTCCTCCACTAAAGTGGCCATTGAGGTTCGAATGAGACCATTTGCGAGGTTCTAGGACCCTGGGAAAAGCTCAAAAAGTATCAACTTTTTCTTTGAATGTCCTGGAGCCTTGGAAGTGCTGTCTACCCCCACTAAAACGGCCATTGCGGTTCGAATGAGACCATTTGCGAGGTTCTAGGACCTCGGGAAAGTGTTTTTCTTGCCAATATTCTAATTTTGGAAATTTTGATTTCCTCCACTAAAGTGGCCATTGCGGTTCGAATGAGACCATTTGCGAGGTTCTAGGACCTCGGGAAAGTGTTTTTCTTGCCAATGTTCTAATTTTGGAAATTTTGATTTCCTCCACTAAAGTGGCCATTGCGGTTCGAATGAGACCATTTGCGAGGTTCTAGGACCTCGGGAAAGTGTTTTTCTTGACAATATTCTAATTTTGGAAATTTTGATTTCCTCAACTAAAGTGGCCATTGCGGTTCGAATGAGACCATTTGCGAGGTTCTAGGACCCTGGGAAAAGCTCAAAAAGTACCAACTTTTTCTGTGAAGGTCCTGGAGCCTTGGAAGTGCTGTCTACCCCCACTAAAACGGCCATTGCGGTTCGAATGAGACCATTTGCGAGGTTCTAGGACCTCGGGAAAGTGTTTTTCTTGCCAATATTCTAATTTTGGAAATTTTGATTTCCTCAACTAAAGTGGCCATTGCGGTTCGAATGAGACCATTTGCGAGGTTCTAGGACCCTGGGAAAAGCTCAAAAAGTACCAACATTTTCTGTGAAGGTCCTGGAGCCTTGGAAGTGCTGTCTACCCCCACTAAAACGGCCATTACGGTTCGAATGAGACCATTTGCGAGGTTCTAGTACCTCGGGAAAGTGTTTTTCTTGCCAATGTTCTAATTTTGGAAATTTTGATTTCCTCCACTAAAGTGGCCATTGAGGTTCGAATGAGACCATTTGCGAGGTTCTAGGACCCTGGGAAAAGCTCAAAAAGTACCAACTTTTTCTGTGAAGGTCCTGGAGCCTTGGAAGTGCTGTCTACCCCCACTAAAACGGCCATTGCGGTTCGAATGAGACCATTTGCGAGGTTCTAGGACCTCGGGAAAGTGTTTTTCTTGTCAATGTTCTAATTTTGGAAATTTTGATTTCCTCCACTAAAGTGGCCATTGCGGTTCGAATGAGACCATTTGTTAGGTTCTAGGACCTCGGGAAAGTGTTTTTCTTGTCAATGTTCTAATTTTGGAAATTTTGATTTCCTCCACTAAAGTGGCCATTGCGGTTCGAATGAGACCATTTGCGAGGTTCTAGGACCCTGGGAAAAGCTCAAAAATTTACCAACTTTTTCTGTGAAGGTCCTGGAGCCTTGGAAGTGCTGTCTACCCCCACTAAAACGGCCATTGCGGTTCGAATGAGACCATTTGCGAGGTTCTAGGACCTCGGGAAAGTGTTTTTCTTGCCAGTGTTCTAATTTTGGAAATTTTGATTTCCTCCACTAAAGTGGCCATTGCGGTTCGAATGAGACCATTTGCGAGGTTCTAGGACCTCGGGAAAGTGTTTTTCTTGCCAATATTCTAATTTTGGAAATTTTGATTTCCTCCACTAAAGTGGCCATTGCGGTTCGAATGAGATCATTTGCGAGGTTCTAGGACCTCGGGAAAGTGTTTTTCTTGCCAATGTTCTAATTTTGGAAATTTTGATTTCCTCCACTAAAGTGGCCATTTCGGTTCGAATGAGACCATTTGCGAGGTTCTAGGACCTCGGGAAAGTGTTTTTCTTGCCAATATTCTAATTTTGGAAATTTTGATTTCCTCAACTAAAGTGGCCATTGCGGTTCGAATGAGACCATTTGCGAGGTTCTAGGACCCTGGGAAAAGCTCAAAAAGTACCAACATTTTCTGTGAAGGTCCTAGAGCCTTGGAAGTGCTGTCTACCCCCACTAAAACGGCCATTGCGGTTCGAATGAGACCATTTGCGAGGTTCTAGTACCTCGGGAAAGTGTTTTTCTTGCCAATGTTCTAATTTTGGAAATTTTGATTTCCTCCACTAAAGTGGCCATTGAGGTTCGAATGAGACCATTTGCGAGGTTCTAGGACCCTGGGAAAAGCTCAAAAAGTACCAACATTTTCTGTGAAGGTCCTGGAGCCTTGGAAGTGCTGTCTACCCATACTAAAACGGCCATTGCGGTTCGAATGAGACCATTTGCGAGGTTCTAGGACCTCGGGAAAGTGTTTTTCTTGACAATATTCTAATTTTGGAAATTTTGATTTCCTCAACTAAAGTGGCCATTGCGGTTCGAATGAGACCATTTGCGAGGTTCTAGGACCCTGGGAAAAGCTCAAAAAGTACCAACTTTTTCTGTGAAGGTCCTGGAGCCTTGGAAGTGCTGTCTACCCCCACTAAAACGGCCATTGCGGTTCGAATGAGACCATTTGCGAGGTTCTAGGACCTCGGGAAAGTGTTTTTCTTGCCAATATTCTAATTTTGGAAATTTTGATTTCCTCAACTAAAGTGGCCATTGCGGTTCGAATGAGACCATTTGCGAGGTTCTAGGACCCTGGGAAAAGCTCAAAAAGTACCAACTTTTTCTGTGAAGGTCCTGGAGCCTTGGAAGTGCTGTCTACCCCCACTAAAACGGCCATTGCGGTTCGAATGAGACCATTTGCGAGGTTCTAGGACCTCGGGAAAGTGTTTTTCTTGTCAATGTTCTAATTTTGGAAATTTTGATTTCCTCCACTAAAGTGGCCATTGCGGTTCGAATGAGACCATTTGTTAGGTTCTAGGACCTCGGGAAAGTGTTTTTCTTGTCAATGTTCTAATTTTGGAAATTTTGATTTCCTCCACTAAAGTGGCCATTGCGGTTCGAATGAGACCATTTGCGAGGTTCTAGGACCCTGGGAAAAGCTCAAAAATTTACCAACTTTTTCTGTGAAGGTCCTGGAGCCTTGGAAGTGCTGTCTACCCCCACTAAAACGGCCATTGCGGTTCGAATGAGACCATTTACGAGGTTCTAGGACCTCGGGAAAGTGTTTTTCTTGCCAATGTTCTAATTTTGGAAATTTTGATTTCCTCCACTAAAGTGGCCATTGAGGTTCGAATGAGACCATTTGCGAGGTTCTAGGACCCTGGGAAAAGCTCAAAAAGTACCAACTTTTTCTGTGAAGGTCCTGGAGCCTTAAAAGTGCTGTCTACCCCCACTAAAACGGCCATTGCGGTTCGAATGAGACCATTTGCGAGGTTCTAGGACCTCGGGAAAGTGTTTTTCTTGCCAGTGTTCTAATTTTGGAAATTTTGATTTCCTCCACTAAAGTGGCCATTGCGGTTCGAATGAGACCATTTGCGAGGTTCTAGGACCTCGGGAAAGTGTTTTTCTTGCCAATATTCTAATTTTGGAAATTTTGATTTCCTCCACTAAAGTGGCCATTGCGGTTCGAATGAGACCATTTGCGAGGTTCTAGGACCTCGGGAAAGTGTTTTTCTTGCCAATGTTCTAATTTTGGAAATTTTGATTTCCTCCACTAAAGTGGCCATTGAGGTTCGAATGAGACCATTTGCGAGGTTCTAGGACCCTGGGAAAACCTCAAAAAGTACCAACTTTTTCTGTGAAGGTCCTGGAGCCTTGGAAGTGCTGTCTACCCCCACTAAAACGGCCATTGCGGTTCGAATGAGACCATTTGCGAGGTTCTAGGACCTCGGGAAAGTGTTTTTCTTGCCAATGTTCTAATTTTGGAAATTTTGATTTCCTCCACTAAAGTGGCCATTGCGGTTCGAATGAGACCATTTGCGAGGTTCTAGGACCTCGGGAAAGTGTTTTTCTTGCCAATATTCTAATTTTGGAAATTTTGATTTCCTCCACTAAAGTGGCCATTGCGGTTCGAATGAGACCATTTGCGAGGTTCTAGGACCTCGGGAAAGTGTTTTTCTTGCCAATGTTCTAATTTTGGAAATTTTGATTTCCTCCACTAAAGTGGACATTGAGGTTCGAATGAGACCATTTGCGAGGTTCTAGGACCCTGGGAAAAGCTCAAAAAGTACCAACTTTTTCTGTGAAGGTCCTGGAGCCTTGGAAGTGCTGTCTACCCCCACTAAAACGGCCATTGCGGTTCGAATGAGACCATTTGCGAGGTTCTAGGACCTCGGGAAAGTGTTTTTCTTGCCAATGTTCTAATTTTGGAAATTTTGCTTCCTCCACTAAAGTGGCCATTTCGGTTCGAATGAGACCATTTGCGAGGTTCTAGGACCTCGGGAAAGTGTTTTTCTTGCCAATATTCTAATTTTGGAAATTTTGCTTCCTCCACTAAAGTGGCCATTTCGGTTCGAATGAGACCATTTGCGAGGTTCTAGGACCTCGGGAAAGTGTTTTTCTTGCCAATGTTCTAATTTTGGAAATTTTGATTTCCTCCACTAAAGTGGCCATTGAGGTTCGAATGAGACCATTTGCGAGGTTCTAGGACCCTGGGAAAAGCTCAAAAAGTACCAACTTTTTCTGTGAAGGTCCTGGAGCCTTAGAAGTGCTGTCTACCCCCACTAAAACGGCCATTGCGGTTCGAATGAGACCATTTGCGAGGTTCTAGGACCTCGGGAAAGTGTTTTTCTTGCCAATGTTCTAATTTTGGAAATTTTGATTTCCTCCACTAAAGTGGACATTGAGGTTCGAATGAGACCATTTGCGAGGTTCTAGGACCCTGGGAAAAGCTCAAAAAGTACCAACTTTTTCTGTGAAGATCCTGGAGCCTTGGAAGTGCTGTCTACCCCCACTAAAACGGCCATTGCGGTTCGAATGAGACCATTTGCGAGGTTCTAGGACCTCGGGAAAGTGTTTTTCTTGCCAATGTTCTAATTTTGGAAATTTTGCTTCCTCCACTAAAGTGGCCATTTCGGTTCGAATGAGACCATTTGCGAGGTTCTAGGACCTCGGGAAAGTGTTTTTCTTGCCAATATTCTAATTTTGGAAATTTTGCTTCCTCCACTAAAGTGGCCATTTCGGTTCGAATGAGACCATTTGCGAGGTTCTAGGACCTCGGGAAAGTGTTTTTCTTGCCAATGTTCTAATTTTGGAAATTTTGATTTCCTCCACTAAAGTGGCCATTGAGGTTCGAATGAGACCATTTGCGAGGTTCTAGGACCCTGGGAAAAGCTCAAAAAGTACCAACTTTTTCTGTGAAGGTCCTGGAGCCTTAGAAGTGCTGTCTACCCCCACTAAAACGGCCATTGCGGTTCGAATGAGACCATTTGCGAGGTTCTAGGACCTCGGGAAAGTGTTTTTCTTGCCAATGTTCTAATTTTGGAAATTTTGATTTCCTCCACTAAAGTGGCCATTGCGGTTCGAATGAGACCATTTGCGAGGTTCTAGGACCTCGGGAAAGTGTTTTTCTTGCCAATATTCTAATTTTGGAAATTTTGATTTCCTCCACTAAAGTGGCCATTGCGGTTCGAATGAGACCATTTGCGAGGTTCTAGGACCTCGGGAAAGTGTTTTTCTTGCCAATGTTCTAATTTTGGAAATTTTGATTTCCTCCACTAAAGTGGCCATTGAGGTTCGAATGAGACCATTTGCGAGGTTCTAGGACCCTGGGAAAAGCTCAAAAAGTACCAACTTTTTCTGTGAAGGTCCTGGAGCCTTGGAAGTGCTGTCTACCCCCACTAAAACGGCCATTGCGGTTCGAATGAGACCATTTGTGAGGTTCTAGGACCTCGGGAAAGTGTTTTTCTTGCCAATGTTCTAATTTTGGAAATTTTGATTTCCTCCACTAAAGTGGCCATTGCGGTTCGAATGAGACCATTTGCGAGGTTCTAGGACCTCGGGAAAGTGTTTTTCTTGCCAATATTCTAATTTTGGAAATTTTGATTTCCTCCACTAAAGTGGCCATTGCGGTTCGAATGAGACCATTTGCGAGGTTCTAGGACCTCGGGAAAGTGTTTTTCTTGCCAATGTTCTAATTTTGGAAATTTTGATTTCCTCCACTAAAGTGGCCATTGAGGTTCGAATGAGACCATTTGCGAGGTTCTAGGACCCTGGGAAAAGCTCAAAAAGTACCAACTTTTTCTGTGAAGGTCCTGGAGCCTTGGAAGTGCTGTCTACCCCCACTAAAACGGCCATTGCGGTTCGAATGAGACCATTTGCGAGGTTCTAGGACCTCGGGAAAGTGTTTTTCTTGCTAATGTTCTAATTTTGGAAATTTTGCTTCCTCCACTAAAGTGGCCATTTCGGTTCGAATGAGACCATTTGCGAGGTTCTAGGACCTCGGGAAAGTGTTTTTCTTGCCAATATTCTAATTTTGGAAATTTTGCTTCCTCCACTAAAGTGGCCATTTCGGTTCGAATGAGACCATTTGCGAGGTTCTAGGACCTCGGGAAAGTGTTTTTCTTGCCAATATTCTAATTTTGGAAATTTTGATTTCCTCAACTAAAGTGGCCATTGCGGTTCGAATGAGACCATTTGCGAGGTTCTAGGACCCTGGGAAAAGCTCAAAAAGTACCAACATTTTCTGTGAAGGTCCTAGAGCCTTGGAAGTGCTGTCTACCCCCACTAAAACGGCCATTGCGGTTCGAATGAGACCATTTGCGAGGTTCTAGGACCTCAGGAAAGTGTTTTTCTTGCCAATGTTCTAATTTTGGAAATTTTGATTTCCTCCACTAAAGTGGCCATTGAGGTTCGAATGAGACCATTTGCGAGGTTCTAGGACCCTGGGAAAAGCTCAAAAAGTACCAACTTTTTCTGTGAAGGTCCTGGAGCCTTGGAAGTGCTGTCTACCCCCACTAAAACGGCCATTGCGGTTCGAATGAGACCATTTGCGAGGTTCTAGGACCTCGGGAAAGTGTTTTTCTTGCCAATGTTCTAATTTTGGAAATTTTGCTTCCTCCACTAAAGTGGCCATTTCGGTTCGAATGAGACCATTTGCAAGGTTCTAGGACCTCGGGAAAGTGTTTTTCTTGCCAATATTCTAATTTTGGAAATTTTGCTTCCTCCACTAAAGTGGCCATTTCGGTTCGAATGAGACCATTTGCGAGGTTCTAGGACCTCGGGAAAGTGTTTTTCTTGCCAATGTTCTAATTTTGGAAATTTTGATTTCCTCCACTAAAGTGGCCATTGAGGTTCGAATGAGACCATTTGCGAGGTTCTAGGACCCTGGGAAAAGCTCAAAAAGTACCAACTTTTTCTGTGAAGGTCCTGGAGCCTTGGAAGTGCTGTCTACCCCCACTAAAACGGCCATTGCGGTTCGAATGAGACCATTTGCGAGGTTCTAGGACCTCGGGAAAGTGTTTTTCTTGCTAATGTTCTAATTTTGGAAATTTTGCTTCCTCCACTAAAGTGGCCATTTCGGTTCGAATGAGACCATTTGCGAGGTTCTAGGACCTCGGGAAAGTGTTTTTCTTGCCAATATTCTAATTTTGGAAATTTTGCTTCCTCCACTAAAGTGGCCATTTCGGTTCGAATGAGACCATTTGCGAGGTTCTAGGACCTCGGGAAAGTGTTTTTCTTGCCAATATTCTAATTTTGGAAATTTTGATTTCCTCAACTAAAGTGGCCATTGCGGTTCGAATGAGACCATTTGCGAGGTTCTAGGACCCTGGGAAAAGCTCAAAAAGTACCAACATTTTCTGTGAAGGTCCTAGAGCCTTGGAAGTGCTGTCTACCCCCACTAAAACGGCCATTGCGGTTCGAATGAGACCATTTGCGAGGTTCTAGGACCTCAGGAAAGTGTTTTTCTTGCCAATGTTCTAATTTTGGAAATTTTGATTTCCTCCACTAAAGTGGCCATTGAGGTTCGAATGAGACCATTTGCGAGGTTCTAGGACCCTGGGAAAAGCTCAAAAAGTACCAACTTTTTCTGTGAAGGTCCTGGAGCCTTGGAAGTGCTGTCTACCCCCACTAAAACGGCCATTGCGGTTCGAATGAGACCATTTGCGAGGTTCTAGGACCTCGGGAAAGTGTTTTTCTTGCCAATGTTCTAATTTTGGAAATTTTGCTTCCTCCACTAAAGTGGCCATTTCGGTTCGAATGAGACCATTTGCAAGGTTCTAGGACCTCGGGAAAGTGTTTTTCTTGCCAATATTCTAATTTTGGAAATTTTGCTTCCTCCACTAAAGTGGCCATTTCGGTTCGAATGAGACCATTTGCGAGGTTCTAGGACCTCGGGAAAGTGTTTTTCTTGCCAATGTTCTAATTTTGGAAATTTTGATTTCCTCCACTAAAGTGGCCATTGAGGTTCGAATGAGACCATTTGCGAGGTTCTAGGACCCTGGGAAAAGCTCAAAAAGTACCAACTTTTTCTGTGAAGGTCCTGGAGCCTTAGAAGTGCTGTCTACCCCCACTAAAACGGCCATTGCGGTTCGAATGAGACCATTTGCGAGGTTCTAGGACCTCGGGAAAGTGTTTTTCTTGCCAATATTCTAATTTTGGAAATTTTGATTTCCTCCACTAAAGTGGCCATTGCGGTTCGAATGAGATCATTTGCGAGGTTCTAGGACCTCGGGAAAGTGTTTTTCTTGCCAATGTTCTAATTTTGGAAATTTTGATTTCCTCCACTAAAGTGGCCATTTCGGTTCGAATGAGACCATTTGCGAGGTTCTAGGACCTCGGGAAAGTGTTTTTCTTGCCAATATTCTAATTTTGGAAATTTTGATTTCCTCAACTAAAGTGGCCATTGCGGTTCGAATGAGACCATTTGCGAGGTTCTAGGACCCTGGGAAAAGCTCAAAAAGTACCAACATTTTCTGTGAAGGTCCTAGAGCCTTGGAAGTGCTGTCTACCCCCACTAAAACGGCCATTGCGGTTCGAATGAGACCATTTGCGAGGTTCTAGTACCTCGGGAAAGTGTTTTTCTTGCCAATGTTCTAATTTTGGAAATTTTGATTTCCTCCACTAAAGTGGCCATTGAGGTTCGAATGAGACCATTTGCGAGGTTCTAGGACCCTGGGAAAAGCTCAAAAAGTACCAACATTTTCTGTGAAGGTCCTGGAGCCTTGGAAGTGCTGTCTACCCATACTAAAACGGCCATTGCGGTTCGAATGAGACCATTTGCGAGGTTCTAGGACCTCGGGAAAGTGTTTTTCTTGACAATATTCTAATTTTGGAAATTTTGATTTCCTCAACTAAAGTGGCCATTGCGGTTCGAATGAGACCATTTGCGAGGTTCTAGGACCCTGGGAAAAGCTCAAAAAGTACCAACTTTTTCTGTGAAGGTCCTGGAGCCTTGGAAGTGCTGTCTACCCCCACTAAAACGGCCATTGCGGTTCGAATGAGACCATTTGCGAGGTTCTAGGACCTCGGGAAAGTGTTTTTCTTGCCAATATTCTAATTTTGGAAATTTTGATTTCCTCAACTAAAGTGGCCATTGCGGTTCGAATGAGACCATTTGCGAGGTTCTAGGACCCTGGGAAAAGCTCAAAAAGTACCAACTTTTTCTGTGAAGGTCCTGGAGCCTTGGAAGTGCTGTCTACCCCCACTAAAACGGCCATTGCGGTTCGAATGAGACCATTTGCGAGGTTCTAGGACCTCGGGAAAGTGTTTTTCTTGTCAATGTTCTAATTTTGGAAATTTTGATTTCCTCCACTAAAGTGGCCATTGCGGTTCGAATGAGACCATTTGTTAGGTTCTAGGACCTCGGGAAAGTGTTTTTCTTGTCAATGTTCTAATTTTGGAAATTTTGATTTCCTCCACTAAAGTGGCCATTGCGGTTCGAATGAGACCATTTGCGAGGTTCTAGGACCCTGGGAAAAGCTCAAAAATTTACCAACTTTTTCTGTGAAGGTCCTGGAGCCTTGGAAGTGCTGTCTACCCCCACTAAAACGGCCATTGCGGTTCGAATGAGACCATTTACGAGGTTCTAGGACCTCGGGAAAGTGTTTTTCTTGCCAATGTTCTAATTTTGGAAATTTTGATTTCCTCCACTAAAGTGGCCATTGAGGTTCGAATGAGACCATTTGCGAGGTTCTAGGACCCTGGGAAAAGCTCAAAAAGTACCAACTTTTTCTGTGAAGGTCCTGGAGCCTTAAAAGTGCTGTCTACCCCCACTAAAACGGCCATTGCGGTTCGAATGAGACCATTTGCGAGGTTCTAGGACCTCGGGAAAGTGTTTTTCTTGCCAGTGTTCTAATTTTGGAAATTTTGATTTCCTCCACTAAAGTGGCCATTGCGGTTCGAATGAGACCATTTGCGAGGTTCTAGGACCTCGGGAAAGTGTTTTTCTTGCCAATATTCTAATTTTGGAAATTTTGATTTCCTCCACTAAAGTGGCCATTGCGGTTCGAATGAGACCATTTGCGAGGTTCTAGGACCTCGGGAAAGTGTTTTTCTTGCCAATGTTCTAATTTTGGAAATTTTGATTTCCTCCACTAAAGTGGCCATTGAGGTTCGAATGAGACCATTTGCGAGGTTCTAGGACCCTGGGAAAACCTCAAAAAGTACCAACTTTTTCTGTGAAGGTCCTGGAGCCTTGGAAGTGCTGTCTACCCCCACTAAAACGGCCATTGCGGTTCGAATGAGACCATTTGCGAGGTTCTAGGACCTCGGGAAAGTGTTTTTCTTGCCAATGTTCTAATTTTGGAAATTTTGATTTCCTCCACTAAAGTGGCCATTGCGGTTCGAATGAGACCATTTGCGAGGTTCTAGGACCTCGGGAAAGTGTTTTTCTTGCCAATATTCTAATTTTGGAAATTTTGATTTCCTCCACTAAAGTGGCCATTGCGGTTCGAATGAGACCATTTGCGAGGTTCTAGGACCTCGGGAAAGTGTTTTTCTTGCCAATGTTCTAATTTTGGAAATTTTGATTTCCTCCACTAAAGTGGACATTGAGGTTCGAATGAGACCATTTGCGAGGTTCTAGGACCCTGGGAAAAGCTCAAAAAGTACCAACTTTTTCTGTGAAGGTCCTGGAGCCTTGGAAGTGCTGTCTACCCCCACTAAAACGGCCATTGCGGTTCGAATGAGACCATTTGCGAGGTTCTAGGACCTCGGGAAAGTGTTTTTCTTGCCAATGTTCTAATTTTGGAAATTTTGCTTCCTCCACTAAAGTGGCCATTTCGGTTCGAATGAGACCATTTGCGAGGTTCTAGGACCTCGGGAAAGTGTTTTTCTTGCCAATATTCTAATTTTGGAAATTTTGCTTCCTCCACTAAAGTGGCCATTTCGGTTCGAATGAGACCATTTGCGAGGTTCTAGGACCTCGGGAAAGTGTTTTTCTTGCCAATGTTCTAATTTTGGAAATTTTGATTTCCTCCACTAAAGTGGCCATTGAGGTTCGAATGAGACCATTTGCGAGGTTCTAGGACCCTGGGAAAAGCTCAAAAAGTACCAACTTTTTCTGTGAAGGTCCTGGAGCCTTAGAAGTGCTGTCTACCCCCACTAAAACGGCCATTGCGGTTCGAATGAGACCATTTGCGAGGTTCTAGGACCTCGGGAAAGTGTTTTTCTTGCCAATGTTCTAATTTTGGAAATTTTGATTTCCTCCACTAAAGTGGACATTGAGGTTCGAATGAGACCATTTGCGAGGTTCTAGGACCCTGGGAAAAGCTCAAAAAGTACCAACTTTTTCTGTGAAGATCCTGGAGCCTTGGAAGTGCTGTCTACCCCCACTAAAACGGCCATTGCGGTTCGAATGAGACCATTTGCGAGGTTCTAGGACCTCGGGAAAGTGTTTTTCTTGCCAATGTTCTAATTTTGGAAATTTTGCTTCCTCCACTAAAGTGGCCATTTCGGTTCGAATGAGACCATTTGCGAGGTTCTAGGACCTCGGGAAAGTGTTTTTCTTGCCAATATTCTAATTTTGGAAATTTTGCTTCCTCCACTAAAGTGGCCATTTCGGTTCGAATGAGACCATTTGCGAGGTTCTAGGACCTCGGGAAAGTGTTTTTCTTGCCAATGTTCTAATTTTGGAAATTTTGATTTCCTCCACTAAAGTGGCCATTGAGGTTCGAATGAGACCATTTGCGAGGTTCTAGGACCCTGGGAAAAGCTCAAAAAGTACCAACTTTTTCTGTGAAGGTCCTGGAGCCTTAGAAGTGCTGTCTACCCCCACTAAAACGGCCATTGCGGTTCGAATGAGACCATTTGCGAGGTTCTAGGACCTCGGGAAAGTGTTTTTCTTGCCAATGTTCTAATTTTGGAAATTTTGATTTCCTCCACTAAAGTGGCCATTGCGGTTCGAATGAGACCATTTGCGAGGTTCTAGGACCTCGGGAAAGTGTTTTTCTTGCCAATATTCTAATTTTGGAAATTTTGATTTCCTCCACTAAAGTGGCCATTGCGGTTCGAATGAGACCATTTGCGAGGTTCTAGGACCTCGGGAAAGTGTTTTTCTTGCCAATGTTCTAATTTTGGAAATTTTGATTTCCTCCACTAAAGTGGCCATTGAGGTTCGAATGAGACCATTTGCGAGGTTCTAGGACCCTGGGAAAAGCTCAAAAAGTACCAACTTTTTCTGTGAAGGTCCTGGAGCCTTGGAAGTGCTGTCTACCCCCACTAAAACGGCCATTGCGGTTCGAATGAGACCATTTGTGAGGTTCTAGGACCTCGGGAAAGTGTTTTTCTTGCCAATGTTCTAATTTTGGAAATTTTGATTTCCTCCACTAAAGTGGCCATTGCGGTTCGAATGAGACCATTTGCGAGGTTCTAGGACCTCGGGAAAGTGTTTTTCTTGCCAATATTCTAATTTTGGAAATTTTGATTTCCTCCACTAAAGTGGCCATTGCGGTTCGAATGAGACCATTTGCGAGGTTCTAGGACCTCGGGAAAGTGTTTTTCTTGCCAATGTTCTAATTTTGGAAATTTTGATTTCCTCCACTAAAGTGGCCATTGAGGTTCGAATGAGACCATTTGCGAGGTTCTAGGACCCTGGGAAAAGCTCAAAAAGTACCAACTTTTTCTGTGAAGGTCCTGGAGCCTTGGAAGTGCTGTCTACCCCCACTAAAACGGCCATTGCGGTTCGAATGAGACCATTTGCGAGGTTCTAGGACCTCGGGAAAGTGTTTTTCTTGCTAATGTTCTAATTTTGGAAATTTTGCTTCCTCCACTAAAGTGGCCATTTCGGTTCGAATGAGACCATTTGCGAGGTTCTAGGACCTCGGGAAAGTGTTTTTCTTGCCAATATTCTAATTTTGGAAATTTTGCTTCCTCCACTAAAGTGGCCATTTCGGTTCGAATGAGACCATTTGCGAGGTTCTAGGACCTCGGGAAAGTGTTTTCTTGCCAATATTCTAATTTGGAAATTTTGATTTCCTCAACTAAAGTGGCCATTGCGGTTCGAATGAGACCATTTGCGAGGTTCTAGGACCCTGGGAAAAGCTCAAAAAGTACCAACATTTTCTGTGAAGGTCCTAGAGCCTTGGAAGTGCTGTCTACCCCCACTAAAACGGCCATTGCGGTTCGAATGAGACCATTTGCGAGGTTCTAGGACCTCAGGAAAGTGTTTTTCTTGCCAATGTTCTAATTTTGGAAATTTTGATTTCCTCCACTAAAGTGGCCATTGAGGTTCGAATGAGACCATTTGCGAGGTTCTAGGACCCTGGGAAAAGCTCAAAAAGTACCAACTTTTTCTGTGAAGGTCCTGGAGCCTTGGAAGTGCTGTCTACCCCCACTAAAACGGCCATTGCGGTTCGAATGAGACCATTTGCGAGGTTCTAGGACCTCGGGAAAGTGTTTTTCTTGCCAATGTTCTAATTTTGGAAATTTTGCTTCCTCCACTAAAGTGGCCATTTCGGTTCGAATGAGACCATTTGCAAGGTTCTAGGACCTCGGGAAAGTGTTTTTCTTGCCAATATTCTAATTTTGGAAATTTTGCTTCCTCCACTAAAGTGGCCATTTCGGTTCGAATGAGACCATTTGCGAGGTTCTAGGACCTCGGGAAAGTGTTTTTCTTGCCAATGTTCTAATTTTGGAAATTTTGATTTCCTCCACTAAAGTGGCCATTGAGGTTCGAATGAGACCATTTGCGAGGTTCTAGGACCCTGGGAAAAGCTCAAAAAGTACCAACTTTTTCTGTGAAGGTCCTGGAGCCTTGGAAGTGCTGTCTACCCCCACTAAAACGGCCATTGCGGTTCGAATGAGACCATTTGCGAGGTTCTAGGACCTCGGGAAAGTGTTTTTCTTGCTAATGTTCTAATTTTGGAAATTTTGCTTCCTCCACTAAAGTGGCCATTTCGGTTCGAATGAGACCATTTGCGAGGTTCTAGGACCTCGGGAAAGTGTTTTTCTTGCCAATATTCTAATTTTGGAAATTTTGCTTCCTCCACTAAAGTGGCGTTCGAATGAGACCATTTGCGAGGTTCTAGGACCTCGGGAAAGTGTTTTTCTTGCCAATATTCTAATTTTGGAAATTTTGATTTCCTCAACTAAAGTGGCCATTGCGGTTCGAATGAGACCATTTGCGAGGTTCTAGGACCCTGGGAAAAGCTCAAAAAGTACCAACATTTTCTGTGAAGGTCCTAGAGCCTTGGAAGTGCTGTCTACCCCCACTAAAACGGCCATTGCGGTTCGAATGAGACCATTTGCGAGGTTCTAGGACCTCAGGAAAGTGTTTTTCTTGCCAATGTTCTAATTTTGGAAATTTTGATTTCCTCCACTAAAGTGGCCATTGAGGTTCGAATGAGACCATTTGCGAGGTTCTAGGACCCTGGGAAAAGCTCAAAAAGTACCAACTTTTTCTGTGAAGGTCCTGGAGCCTTGGAAGTGCTGTCTACCCCCACTAAAACGGCCATTGCGGTTCGAATGAGACCATTTGCGAGGTTCTAGGACCTCGGGAAAGTGTTTTTCCTTGCCAATGTTCTAATTTTGGAATTTTGCTTCCTCCACTAAAGTGGCCATTTCGGTTCGAATGAGACCATTTGCAAGGTTCTAGGACCTCGGGAAAGTGTTTTTCTTGCCAATATTCTAATTTTGGAAATTTTGCTTCCTCCACTAAAGTGGCCATTTCGGTTCGAATGAGACCATTTGCGAGGTTCTAGGACCTCGGGAAAGTGTTTTTCTTGCCAATGTTCTAATTTTGGAAATTTTGATTTCCTCCACTAAAGTGGCCATTGAGGTTCGAATGAGACCATTTGCGAGGTTCTAGGACCCTGGGAAAAGCTCAAAAAGTACCAACTTTTTCTGTGAAGGTCCTGGAGCCTTAGAAGTGCTGTCTACCCCCACTAAAACGGCCATTGCGGTTCGAATGAGACCATTTGCGAGGTTCTAGGACCTCGGGAAAGTGTTTTTCTTGCCAATGTTCTAATTTGGAATTTTGATTTCCTCCACTAAAGTGGCCATTGCGGTTCGAATGAGACCATTTGCGAGGTTCTAGGACCTCGGGAAAGTGTTTTTCTTGCCAATATTCTAATTTTGGAAATTTTGATTTCCTCCACTAAAGTGGCCATTGCGGTTCGAATGAGACCATTTGCGAGGTTCTAGGACCTCGGGAAAGTGTTTTTCCTTGCCAATGTTCTAATTTTGGAAATTTTGATTTCCTCCACTAAAGTGGCCATTGCGGTTCGAATGAGACCATTTGCGAGGTTCTAGGACCCTGGGAAAAGCTCAAAAAGTACCAACTTTTTCTGTGAAGGTCCTGGAGCCTTGGAAGTGCTGTCTACCCCCACTAAAACGGCGATTGCGGTTCGAATGAGACCATTTGTGAGGTTCTAGGACCTCGGGAAAGTGTTTTTCTTGCCAATGTTCTAATTTTGGGAATTTTGATTTCCTCCACTAAAGTGGCCATTGCGGTTCGAATGAGACCATTTGCGAGGTTCTAGGACCTCGGGAAAGTGTTTTTCTTGCCATATTCTAATTTTGGAAATTTTGATTTCCTCCACTAAAGTGGCCATTGCGGTTCGAATGAGACCATTTGCGAGGTTCTAGGACCTCGGAAAGTGTTTTTCTTGCCAATGTTCTAATTTTGGAAATTTTGATTTCCTCCACTAAAGTGGCCATTGAGGTTCGAATGAGACCATTTGCGAGGTTCTAGGACCCTGGGAAAAGCTCAAAAAGTACCAACTTTTTCTGTGAAGGTCCTGGAGCCTTGGAAGTGCTGTCTACCCCCCACTAAAACGGCCATTGCGGTTCGAATGAGACCATTTGCGAGGTTCTAGGACCTCGGGAAAGTGTTTTTCTTGCCAATGTTCTAATTTTGGAATTTTGCTTCCTCCACTAAAGTGGCCATTTCGGTTCGAATGAGACCATTTGCAAGGTTCTAGGACCTCGGGAAAGTGTTTTTCTTGCCAATATTCTAATTTTGGAATTTTGCTTCCTCCACTAAAGTGGCCATTTCGGTTCGAATGAGACCATTTGCGAGGTTCTAGGACCTCGGGAAAGTGTTTTTCTTGCCAATGTTCTAATTTTGGAAATTTTGATTTCCTCCACTAAAGTGGCCATTGAGGTTCGAATGAGACCATTTGCGAGGTTCTAGGACCTGGGAAAAGCTCAAAAAGTACCAACTTTTTCTGTGAAGGTCCTGGAGCCTTAGAAGTGCTGTCTACCCCCACTAAAACGGCCATTGCGGTTCGAATGAGACCATTTGCGAGGTTCTAGGACCTCGGGAAAGTGTTTTTCTTGCCAATGTTCTAATTTTGGAAATTTGATTTCCTCCACTAAAGTGGCCATTGCGGTTCGAATGAGACCATTTGCGAGGTTCTAGGACCTCGGGAAAGTGTTTTTCTTGCCAATATTCTAATTTTGGAAATTTTGATTTCCTCCACTAAAGTGGCCATTGCGGTTCGAATGAGACCATTTGCGAGGTTCTAGGACCTCGGGAAAGTGTTTTTCTTGCCAATGTTCTAATTTTGGAAATTTGATTTCCTCCACTAAAGTGGCCATTGCGGTTCGAATGAGACCATTTGCGAGGTTCTAGGACCTGGGAAAAGCTCAAAAAGTACCAACTTTTTCTGTGAAGGTCCTGGAGCCTTGGAAGTGCTGTCTACCCCCACTAAAACGGCGATTGCGGTTCGAATGAGACCATTTGTCGAGGTTCTAGGACCTCGGGAAAGTGTTTTTCTTGCCAATGTTCTAATTTTGGAAATTTTGATTTCCTCCACTAAAGTGGCCATTGCGGTTCGAATGAGACCATTTGCGAGGTTCTAGGACCTCGGGAAAGTGTTTTTCTTGCCAATATTCTAATTTTGGAAATTTTGATTTCCTCCACTAAAGTGGCCATTGCGGTTCGAATGAGACCATTTGCGAGGTTCTAGGACCTCGGGAAAGTGTTTTTCTTGCCAATGTTCTAATTTTGGAAATTTGATTTCCTCCACTAAAGTGGCCATTGAGGTTCGAATGAGACCATTTGCGAGGTTCTAGGACCTGGGAAAAGCTCAAAAAGTACCAACTTTTTCTGTGAAGGTCCTGGAGCCTTGGAAGTGCTGTCTACCCCCACTAAAACGGCCATTGCGGTTCGAATGAGACCATTTGCGAGGTTCTAGGACCTCGGGAAAGTGTTTTCTTGCTAATGTTCTAATTTTGGAAATTTTGCTTCCTCCACTAAAGTGGCCATTTCGGTTCGAATGAGACCATTTGCGAGGTTCTAGGACCTCGGGAAAGTGTTTTTCTTGCCAATATTCTAATTTTGGAAATTTTGCTTCCTCCACTAAAGTGGCCATTTCGGTTCGAATGAGACCATTTGCGAGGTTCTAGGACCTCGGGAAAGTGTTTTTCTTGCCAATATTCTAATTTTGGAAATTTTGATTTCCTCCACTAAAGTGGCCATTGCGGTTCGAATGAGACCATTTGCGAGGTTCTAGGACCTCGGGAAAGTGTTTTTCTTGCCAATGTTCTAATTTTGGAAATTTTGATTTCCTCCACTAAAGTGGCCAAGTGGCCATTGAGGTTCGAATGAGACCATTTGCGAGGTTCTAGGACCTGGGAAAAGCTCAAAAAGTACCAACTTTTTCTGTGAAGGTCCTGGAGCCTTAGAAGTGCTGTCTACCCCCACTAAAACGGCCATTGCGGTTCGAATGAGACCATTTGCGAGGTTCTAGGACCTCGGGAAAGTGTTTTTCTTGCCAATGTTCTAATTTTGGAAATTTTGATTTCCTCCACTAAAGTGGCCATTGCGGTTCGAATGAGACCATTTGCGAGGTTCTAGGACCTCGGGAAAGTGTTTTTCTTGCCAATATTCTAATTTTGGAAATTTTGATTTCCTCCACTAAAGTGGCCATTGCGGTTCGAATGAGACCATTTGCGAGGTTCTAGGACCTCGGGAAAGTGTTTTTCTTGCAATGTTCTAATTTTGGAAATTTTGATTTCCTCCACTAAAGTGGCCATTGAGGTTCGAATGAGACCATTTGCGAGGTTCTAGGACCCTGGGAAAAGCTCAAAAAGTACCAACTTTTTCTGTGAAGGTCCTGGAGCCTTGGAAGTGCTGTCTACCCCCACTAAAACGGCCATTGCGGTTCGAATGAGACCATTTGCGAGGTTCTAGGACCTCGGGAAAGTGTTTTTCTTGCTAATGTTCTAATTTTGGAAATTTTGCTTCCTCCACTAAAGTGGCCATTTCGGTTCGAATGAGACCATTTGCGAGGTTCTAGGACCTCGGGAAAGTGTTTTTCTTGCCAATATTCTAATTTTGGAAATTTTGCTTCCTCCACTAAAGTGGCCATTTCGGTTCGAATGAGACCATTTGCGAGGTTCTAGGACCTCGGGAAAGTGTTTTTCTAACCAATATTCTAATTTTGGAAATTTTGATTTCCTCAACTAAAGTGGCCATTGCGGTTCGAATGAGACCATTTGCGAGGTTCTAGGACCCTGGGAAAAGCTCAAAAAGTACCAACATTTTCTGTGAAGGTCCTAGAGCCTTGGAAGTGCTGTCTACCCCCACTAAAACGGCCATTGCGGTTCGAATGAGACCATTTGCGAGGTTCTAGGACCTCAGGAAAGTGTTTTTCTTGCCAATGTTCTAATTTTGGAAATTTTGATTTCCTCCACTAAAGTGGCCATTGAGGTTCGAATGAGACCATTTGCGAGGTTCTAGGACCCTGGGAAAAGCTCAAAAGTACCAACTTTTTCTGTGAAGGTCCTGGAGCCTTGGAAGTGCTGTCTACCCCCACTAAAACGGCCATTGCGGTTCGAATGAGACCATTTGCGAGGTTCTAGGACCTCGGGAAAGTGTTTTTCTTGCCAATGTTCTAATTTTGGAAATTTTGCTTCCTCCACTAAAGTGGCCATTTCGGTTCGAATGAGACCATTTGCAAGGTTCTAGGACCTCGGGAAAGTGTTTTTCTTGCCAATATTCTAATTTTGGAAATTTTGCTTCCTCCACTAAAGTGGCCATTTCGGTTCGAATGAGACCATTTGCGAGGTTCTAGGACCTCGGGAAAGTGTTTTTCTTGCCAATGTTCTAATTTTGGAAATTTTGATTTCCTCCACTAAAGTGGCCATTGAGGTTCGAATGAGACCATTTGCGAGGTTCTAGGACCCTGGAAAAGCTCAAAAAGTACCAACTTTTTCTGTGAAGGTCCTGGAGCCTTAGAAGTGCTGTCTACCCCCACTAAAACGGCCATTGCGGTTCGAATGAGACCATTTGCGAGGTTCTAGGACCTCGGGAAAGTGTTTTTCTTGCCAATGTTCTAATTTTGGAAATTTTGATTTCCTCCACTAAAGTGGCCATTGCGGTTCGAATGAGACCATTTGCGAGGTTCTAGGACCTCGGGAAAGTGTTTTTCTTGCCAATATTCTAATTTTGGAAATTTTGATTTCCTCCACTAAAGTGGCCATTGCGGTTCGAATGAGACCATTTGCGAGGTTCTAGGACCTCGGGAAAGTGTTTTTCTTGCAATGTTCTAATTTTGGAAATTTTGATTTCCTCCACTAAAGTGGCCATTGCGGTTCGAATGAGACCATTTGCGAGGTTCTAGGACCCTGGGAAAAGCTCAAAAAGTACCAACTTTTTCTGTGAAGGTCCTGGAGCCTTGGAAGTGCTGTCTACCCCCACTAAACGGCGATTGCGGTTCGAATGAGACCATTTGTGAGGTTCTAGGACCTCGGGAAAGTGTTTTTCTTGCCAATGTTCTAATTTTGGAAATTTTGATTTCCTCCACTAAAGTGGCCATTGCGGTTCGAATGAGACCATTTGCGAGGTTCTAGGACCTCGGGAAAGTGTTTTTCTTGCCATATTCTAATTTTGGAAATTTTGATTTCCTCCACTAAAGTGGCCATTGCGGTTCGAATGAGACCATTTGCGAGGTTCTAGGACCTCGGGAAAGTGTTTTTCTTGCCAATGTTCTAATTTTGGAAATTTTGATTTCCTCCACTAAAGTGGCCATTGAGGTTCGAATGAGACCATTTGCGAGGTTCTAGGACCCTGGGAAAAGCTCAAAAAGTACCAACTTTTTCTGTGAAGGTCCTGGAGCCTTGGAAGTGCTGTCTACCCCCACTAAAACGGCCATTGCGGTTCGAATGAGACCATTTGCGAGGTTCTAGGACCTCGGGAAAGTGTTTTTCTTGCTAATGTTCTAATTTTGGAAATTTTGCTTCCTCCACTAAAGTGGCCATTTCGGTTCGAATGAGACCATTTGCGAGGTTCTAGGACCTCGGGAAAGTGTTTTTCTTGCCAATATTCTAATTTTGGAAATTTTGCTTCCTCCACTAAAGTGGCCATTTCGGTTCGAATGAGACCATTTGCGAGGTTCTAGGACCTCGGGAAAGTGTTTTTCTTGCCAATATTCTAATTTTGGAAATTTTGATTTCCTCCACTAAAGTGGCCATTGCGGTTCGAATGAGACCATTTGCGAGGTTCTAGGACCTCGGGAAAGTGTTTTTCTTGCCAATGTTCTAATTTTGGAAATTTTGATTTCCTCCACTAAAGTGGCCATTGAGGTTCGAATGAGACCATTTGCGAGGTTCTAGGACCCTGGGAAAAGCTCAAAAAGTACCAACTTTTTCTGTGAAGGTCCTGGAGCCTTAGAAGTGCTGTCTACCCCCACTAAAACGGCCATTGCGGTTCGAATGAGACCATTTGCGAGGTTCTAGGACCTCGGGAAAGTGTTTTTCTTGCCAATGTTCTAATTTTGGAAATTTTGATTTCCTCCACTAAGTGGCCATTGCGGTTCGAATGAGACCATTTGCGAGGTTCTAGGACCTCGGGAAAGTGTTTTTCTTGCCAATATTCTAATTTTGGAAATTTTGATTTCCTCCACTAAAGTGGCCATTGCGGTTCGAATGAGACCATTTGCGAGGTTCTAGGACCTCGGGAAAGTGTTTTTCTTGCCAATGTTCTAATTTTGGAAATTTTGATTTCCTCCACTAAAGTGGCCATTGAGGTTCGAATGAGACCATTTGCGAGGTTCTAGGACCCTGGGAAAAGCTCAAAAAGTACCAACTTTTTCTGTGAAGGTCCTGGAGCCTTGGAAGTGCTGTCTACCCCCACTAAAACGGCCATTGCGGTTCGAATGAGACCATTTGCGAGGTTCTAGGACCTCGGGAAAGTGTTTTTCTTGCCAATGTTCTAATTTTGGAAATTTTGATTTCCTCCACTAAAGTGGCCATTGCGGTTCGAATGAGACCATTTGCGAGGTTCTAGGACCTCGGGAAAGTGTTTTTCTTGCCAATGTTCTAATTTTGGAAATTTTGATTTCCTCCACTAAAGTGGCCATTGAGGTTCGAATGAGACCATTTGCGAGGTTCTAGGACCCTGGGAAAAGCTCAAAAAGTACCAACTTTTTCTGTGAAGGTCCTGGAGCCTTAGAAGTGCTGTCTACCCCCACTAAAACGGCCATTGCGGTTCGAATGAGACCATTTGCGAGGTTCTAGGACCTCGGGAAAGTGTTTTTCTTGCCAATGTTCTAATTTTGGAAATTTTGATTTCCTCCACTAAAGTGGCCATTGCGGTTCGAATGAGACCATTTGCGAGATTCTAGGACCTCGGGAAAGTGTTTTTCTTGCCAATATTCTAATTTTGGAAATTTTGATTTCCTCCACTAAAGTGGCCATTGCGGTTCGAATGAGACCATTTGCGAGGTTCTAGGACCTCGGGAAAGTGTTTTTCTTGACAATATTCTAATTTTGGAAATTTGATTTCCTCAACTAAAGTGGCCATTGCGGTTCGAATGAGACCATTTGTTAGGTTCTAGGACCTCGGGAAAGTGTTTTTCTTGTCAATGTTCTAATTTTGGAAATTTTGATTTCCTCCACTAAAGTGGCCATTGCGGTTCGAATGAGACCATTTGCGAGGTTCTAGGACCCTGGGAAAAGCTCAAAAATTTACCAACTTTTTCTGTGAAGGTCCTGGAGCCTTGGAAGTGCTGTCTACCCCCACTAAAACGGCCATTGCGGTTCGAATGAGACCATTTGCGAGGTTCTAGGACCTCGGGAAAGTGTTTTTCTTGCCAATGTTCTAATTTTGGAAATTTTGATTTCCTCCACTAAAGTGGCCATTGAGGTTCGAATGAGACCATTTGCGAGGTTCTAGGACCCTGGGAAAAGCTCAAAAAGTACCAACTTTTTCTGTGAAGGTCCTGGAGCCTTAAAAGTGCTGTCTACCCCCACTAAAACGGCCATTGCGGTTCGAATGAGACCATTTGCGAGGTTCTAGGACCTCGGGAAAGTGTTTTCTTGCCAGTGTTCTAATTTTGGAAATTTTGATTTCCTCCACTAAAGTGGCCATTGCGGTTCGAATGAGACCATTTGCGAGGTTCTAGGACCTCGGGAAAGTGTTTTTCTTGCCAATATTCTAATTTTGGAAATTTTGATTTCCTCCACTAAAGTGACCATTGCGGTTCGAATGAGACCATTTGCGACGTTCTAGGACCTCGGGAAAGTGTTTTTCTTGCCAATGTTCTAATTTTGGAAATTTTGATTTCCTCCACTAAAGTGGACATTGACGTTCGAATGAGACCATTTTGCGAGGTTCTAGGACCCTGGGAAAAGCTCAAAAAGTACCAACTTTTTCTGTGAAGGTCCTGGAGCCTTGGAAGTGCTGTCTACCCCCACTAAAACTGCCATTGCGGTTCGAATGAGACCATTTGCGAGGTTCTAGGACCTCGGGAAAGTGTTTTTCTTGCCAATGTTCTAATTTTGGAAATTTTGCTTCCTCCACTAAAGTGGCCATTTCGGTTCGAATGAGACCATTTGCGAGGTTCTAGGGCCTCGGGAAAGTGTTTTTCTTGCCAATATTCTAATTTTGGAAATTTTGCTTCCTCCACTAAAGTGGCCATTTCGGTTCGAATGAGACCATTTGCGAGGTTCTAGGACCTCGGGAAAGTGTTTTTCTTGCCAATGTTCTAATTTTGGAAATTTTGATTTCCTCCACTAAAGTGGCCATTGAGGTTCGAATGAGACCATTTGCGAGGTTCTAGGACCCTGGGAAAAGCTCAAAAAGTACCAACTTTTTCTGTGAAGGTCCTGGAGCCTTAGAAGTGCTGTCTACCCCCACTAAAACGGCCATTGCGGTTCGAATGAGACCATTTGCGAGGTTCTAGGACCTCGGGAAAGTGTTTTTCTTGCCAATGTTCTAATTTTGGAAATTTTGATTTCCTCCACTAAAGTGGCCATTGCGGTTCGAATGAGACCATTTGCGAGGTTCTAGGACCTCGGGAAAGTGTTTTTCTTGCCAATATTCTAATTTGGAAATTTTGATTTCCTCCACTAAGTGGCCATTGCGGTTCGAATGAGACCATTTGCGAGGTTCTAGGACCTCGGGAAAGTGTTTTTCTTGCCAATGTTCTAATTTTGGAAATTTTGATTTCCTCCACTAAAGTGGCCATTGAGGTTCGAATGAGACCATTTGCGAGGTTCTAGGACCCTGGAAAAGCTCAAAAAGTACCAACTTTTTCTGTGAAGGTCCTGGAGCCTTGGAAGTGCTGTCTACCCCCACTAAAACGGCCATTGCGGTTCGAATGAGACCATTTGCGAGGTTTTAGGACCTCGGGAAAGTGTTTTTCTTGCCAATGTTCTAATTTTGGAAATTTTGATTTCCTCCACTAAAGTGGCCATTGCGGTTCGAATGAGACCATTTGCGAGGTTCTAGGACCTCGGGAAAGTGTTTTTCTTGCCAATGTTCTAATTTTGGAAATTTTGATTTCCTCCACTAAGTGGCCATTGAGGTTCGAATGAGACCATTTGCGAGGTTCTAGGACCCTGGGAAAAGCTCAAAAGTACCAACTTTTTCTGTGAAGGTCCTGGAGCCTTAGAAGTGCTGTCTACCCCCACTAAAACGGCCATTGCGGTTCGAATGAGACCATTTGCGAGGTTCTAGGACCTCGGGAAAGTGTTTTTCTTGCCAATGTTCTAATTTTGGAAATTTTGATTTCCTCCACTAAAGTGGCCATTGCGGTTCGAATGAGACCATTTGCGAGATTCTAGGACCTCGGGAAAGTGTTTTTCTTGCCAATATTCTAATTTTGGAAATTTTGATTTCCTCCACTAAAGTGGCCATTGCGGTTCGAATGAGACCATTTGCGAGGTTCTAGGACCTCGGGAAAGTGTTTTTCTTGACAACATTCTAATTTTGGAAATTTTGATTTCCTCAACTAAAGTGGCCATTGCGGTTCGAATGAGACCATTTGTTAGGTTCTAGGACCTCGGGAAAGTGTTTTTCTTGTCAATGTTCTAATTTTGGAAATTTTGATTTCCTCCACTAAAGTGGCCATTGCGGTTCGAATGAGACCATTTGCGAGGTTCTAGGACCCTGGGAAAAGCTCAAAAATTTACCAACTTTTTCTGTGAAGGTCCTGGAGCCTTGGAAGTGCTGTCTACCCCCACTAAAACGGCCATTGCGGTTCGAATGAGACCATTTGCGAGGTTCTAGGACCTCGGGAAAGTGTTTTTCTTGCCAATGTTCTAATTTTGGAAATTTTGATTTCCTCCACTAAAGTGGCCATTGAGGTTCGAATGAGACCATTTGCGAGGTTCTAGGACCCTGGGAAAAGCTCAAAAAGTACCAACTTTTTCTGTGAAGGTCCTGGAGCCTTAAAAGTGCTGTCTACCCCCACTAAAACGGCCATTGCGGTTCGAATGAGACCATTTGCGAGGTTCTAGGACCTCGGGAAAGTGTTTTTCTTGCCAGTGTTCTAATTTTGGAAATTTTGATTTCCTCCACTAAAGTGGCCATTGCGGTTCGAATGAGACCATTTGCGAGGTTCTAGGACCTCGGGAAAGTGTTTTTCTTGCCAATATTCTAATTTGGAAATTTTGATTTCCTCCACTAAAGTGACCATTGCGGTTCGAATGAGACCATTTGCGAGGTTCTAGGACCTCGGGAAAGTGTTTTTCTTGCCAATGTTCTAATTTTGGAAATTTTGATTTCCTCCACTAAAGTGGACATTGACGTTCGAATGAGACCATTTGCGAGGTTCTAGGACCCTGGGAAAAGCTCAAAAAGTACCAACTTTTTCTGTGAAGGTCCTGGAGCCTTGGAAGTGCTGTCTACCCCACTAAAACGGCCATTGCGGTTCGAATGAGACCATTTGCGAGGTTCTAGGACCTCGGGAAAGTGTTTTTCTTGCCAATGTTCTAATTTTGGAAATTTTGCTTCCTCCACTAAAGTGGCCATTTCGGTTCGAATGAGACCATTTGCGAGGTTCTAGGGCCTCGGGAAAGTGTTTTTCTTGCCAATATTCTAATTTTGGAAATTTTGCTTCCTCCACTAAAGTGGCCATTTCGGTTCGAATGAGACCATTTGCGAGGTTCTAGGACCTCGGGAAAGTGTTTTTCTTGCCAATGTTCTAATTTTGGAAATTTTGATTTCCTCCACTAAAGTGGCCATTGAGGTTCGAATGAGACCATTTGCGAGGTTCTAGGACCCTGGGAAAAGCTCAAAAAGTACCAACTTTTTCTGTGAAGGTCCTGGAGCCTTAGAAGTGCTGTCCTACCCCCACTTAAAACGGCCATTGCGGTTCGAATGAGACCATTTGCGAGGTTCTAGGACCTCGGGAAAGTGTTTTTCTTGCCAATGTTCTAATTTGGAAATTTTGATTTCCTCCACTAAAGTGGCCATTGCGGTTCGAATGAGACCATTTGCGAGGTTCTAGGACCTCGGGAAAGTGTTTTTCTTGCCAATATTCTAATTTTGGAAATTTTGATTTCCTCCACTAAAGTGGCCATTGCGGTTCGAATGAGACCATTTGCGAGGTTCTAGGACCTCGGGAAAGTGTTTTTCTTGCCAATGTTCTAATTTTGGAAATTTTGATTTCCTCCACTAAAGTGGCCATTGAGGTTCGAATGAGACCATTTGCGAGGTTCTAGGACCCTGGGAAAAGCTCAAAAAGTACCAACTTGTTCTGTGAAGGTCCTGGAGCCTTGGAAGTGCTGTCTACCCCCACTAAAACGGCCATTGCGGTTCGAATGAGACCATTTGCGAGGTTCTAGGACCTCGGAAAGTGTTTTTCTTGCTAATGTTCTAATTTTGGAAATTTTGCTTCCTCCACTAAAGTGGCCATTTCGGTTCGAATGAGACCATTTGCGAGGTTCTAGGACCTCGGGGAAAGTGTTTTTCTTGCCAATATTCTAATTTTGGAAATTTTGCTTCCTCCACTAAAGTGGCCATTTCGGTTCGAATGAGACCATTTGCGAGGTTCTAGGACCTCGGGAAAGTGTTTTTCTTGCCAATATTCTAATTTTGGAAATTTTGATTTCCTCAACTAAAGTGGCCATTGCGGTTCGAATGAGACCATTTGCGAGGTTCTAGGACCCTGGGAAAAGCTCAAAAAGTACCAACATTTTCTGTGAAGGTCCTAGAGCCTTGGAAGTGCTGTCTACCCCCACTAAAACGGCCATTGCGGTTCGAATGAGACCATTTGCGAGGTTCTAGTACCTCGGGAAAGTGTTTTTCTTGCCAATGTTCCAATTTTGGAAATTTTGATTTCCTCCACTAAAGTGGCCATTGAGGTTCGAATGAGACCATTTGCGAGGTTCTAGGACCCTGGAAAAGCTCAAAAAGTACCAACATTTTCTGTGAAGGTCCTGGAGCCTTGGAAGTGCTGTCTACCCATACTAAAACGGCCATTACGGTTCGAATGAGACCATTTGCGAGGTTCTAGGACCTCAGGAAAGTGTTTTTCTTGCCAATGTTCTAATTTTGGAAATTTTGATTCCTCCACTAAAGTTGCCATTGAGGTTCGAATGAGACCATTTGCGAGGTTCTAGGACCCTGGAAAAGCTCAAAAAGTACCAACTTTTTCTGTGAAGGTCTTGGAGCCTTGGAAGTGCTGTCTACCCCCACTAAAACGGCCATTGCGGTTCGAATGAGACCATTTGCGAGGTTGTAGGACCTCGGGAAAGTGTTTTTCTTGCCAATGTTCTAATTTTGGAAATTTTGCTTCCTCCACTAAAGTGGCCATTTCGGTTCGAATGAGACCATTTGCGAGGTTCTAGGACCTCGGGAAAGTGTTTTTCTTGCCAATGTTCTAATTTTGGAAATTTTGATTTCCTCCACTAAAGTGACCATTGAGGTTCGAATGAGACCATTTGCGAGGTTCTAGGACCTCGGGAAAGTGTTTTTCTTGCCAATATTCTAATTTTGGAAATTTTGATTTCCTCAACTAAAGTGGCCATTGCGTTTCGAATGAGACCGTTTGCGAGGTTCTAGGACCCTGGGAAAAGCTCAAAAAGTACCAACTTTTTCTGTGAAGGTCCTGGAGCCTTGGAAGTGCTGTCTACCCCCACTAAAACGGCCATTGCGGTTCGAATGAGACCATTTGCGAGGTTCTAGGACCTCAGGAAAGTGTTTTTCTTGCCAATGTTCTAATTTTGGAAATTTTGATTTCCTCCACTAAAGTGGCCATTGAGGTTCGAATGAGACCATTTGCGAGGTTCTAGGACCTCGGGAAAGTGTTTTTCTTGTCAATGTTCTAATTTTGGAAATTTTGATTTCCTCCACTAAAGTGGCCATTGCGGTTCGAATGAGACCATTTGCGAGGTTCTAGGACCTCGGGAAAGTGTTTTTCTTGCCAATGTTCTAATTTTGGAATTTTGATTTCCTCCACTAAAGTGGCCATTGAGGTTCGAATGAGACCATTTGCGAGGTTCTAGGACCCTGGGAAAAGCTCAAAAAGTACCAACTTTTTCTGTGAAGGTCCTGGAGCCTTAGAAGTGCTGTCTACCCCCACTAAAACGGCCATTGCGGTTCGAATGAGACATTTGCGAGGTTCTAGGACCTCGGGAAAGTGTTTTTCTTGCCAATGTTCTAATTTTGGAAATTTTGATTTCCTCCACTAAAGTGGCCATTGCGGTTCGAATGAGACCATTTAAGAGATTCTAGGACCTCGGAAAGTGTTTTTCTTGCCAATATTCTAATTTTGGAAATTTTGATTTCCTCCACTAAAGTGGCCATTGCGGTTCGAATGAGACCATTTGCGAGGTTCTAGGACCTCGGGAAAGTGTTTTTCCTGACAATATTCTAATTTTGGAAATTTTGATTTCCTCAACTAAAGTGGCCATTGCGGTTCGAATGAGACCATTTGTTAGGTTCTAGGACCTCGGGAAAGTGTTTTTCTTGTCAATGTTCTAATTTTGGAAATTTTGATTTCCTCCACTAAAGTGGCCATTGCGGTTCGAATGAGACCATTTGCGAGGTTCTAGGACCCTGGGAAAAGCTCAAAAATTTACCAACTTTTTCTGTGAAGGTCCTGGAGCCTTGGAAGTGCTGTCTACCCCCACTAAAACGGCCATTGCGGTTCGAATGAGACCATTTGCGAGGTTCTAGGACCTCGGGAAAGTGTTTTTCTTGCCAATGTTCTAATTTTGGAAATTTTGATTTCCTCCACTAAAGTGGCCATTGAGGTTCGAATGAGACCATTTGCGAGGTTCTAGGACCTCGGGAAAGTGTTTTTCTTGCCAATGTTCTAATTTTGGAAATTTTGATTTCCTCCACTAAAGTGGCCATTGAGGTTCGAATGAGACCATTTGCGAGGTTCTAGGACCCTGGGAAAAGCTCAAAAAGTACCAACTTTTTCTGTGAAGGTCCTGGAGCCTTGGAAGTGCTGTCTACCCCCACTAAAACGGCCATTGCGGTTCGAATGAGACCATTTGCGAGGTTCTAGGACCTCGGGAAAGTGTTTTTCTTGCCAATGTTCTAATTTTGGAAATTTTGATTTCCTCCACTAAAGTGGCCATTGCGGTTCGAATGAGACCATTTGCGAGGTTCTAGGACCTCGGAAAGTGTTTTTCTTGCCAATGTTCTAATTTTGGAAATTTTGATTTCCTCCACTAAAGTGGCCATTGAGGTTCGAATGAGACCATTTGCGAGGTTCTAGGACCCTGGGAAAAGCTCAAAAAGTACCAACTTTTTCTGTGAAGGTCCTGGAGCCTTAGAAGTGCTGTCTACCCCACTAAAACGGCCATTGCGGTTCGAATGAGACCATTTGCGAGGTTCTAGGACCTCGGGAAAGTGTTTTTCTTGCCAATGTTCTAATTTTGGAAATTTTGATTTCCTCCACTAAAGTGGCCATTGCGGTTCGAATGAGACCATTTGCGAGGTTCTAGGACCCTGGGAAAAGCTCAAAAATTTACCAACTTTTTCTGTGAAGGTCCTGGAGCCTTGAAGTGCTGTCTACCCCCACTAAACGGCCATTGCGGTTCGAATGAGACCATTTGCGAGGTTCTAGGACCTCGGGAAAGTGTTTTTCTTGCCAATGTTCTAATTTTGGAATTTTGATTTCCTCCACTAAAGTGGCCATTGAGGTTCGAATGAGACCATTTGCGAGGTTCTAGGACCCTGGGAAAAGCTCAAAAAGTACCAACTTTTTCTGTGAAGGTCCTGGAGCCTTAAAAGTGCTGTCTACCCCCACTAAAACGGCCATTGCGGTTCGAATGAGACCATTTGCGAGGTTCTAGGACCTCGGGAAAGTGTTTTTCTTGCCAGTGTTCTAATTTGGAAATTTTGATTTCCTCCACTAAAGTGGCCATTGCGGTTCGAATGAGACCATTTGCGAGGTTCTAGGACCTCGGGAAAGTGTTTTTCTTGCCAATATTCTAATTTGGAAATTTTGATTTCCTCCACGATTTCCTCCACTAAAGTGACCATTGCGGTTCGAATGAGACCATTTGCGAGGTTCTAGGACCTCGGGAAAGTGTTTTTCTTGCCAATGTTCTAATTTTGGAAATTTTGATTTCCTCCACTAAAGTGGACATTGACGTTCGAATGAGACCATTTGCGAGGTTCTAGGACCCTGGGAAAAGCTCAAAAAGTACCAACTTTTTCTGTGAAGGTCCTGGAGCCTTGGAAGTGCTGTCTACCCCCACTAAAACGGCCATTGCGGTTCGAATGAGACCATTTGCGAGGTTCTAGGACCTCGGGAAAGTGTTTTTCTTGCCAATGTTCTAATTTTGGAAATTTTGCTTCCTCCACTAAAGTGGCCATTTCGGTTCGAATGAGACCATTTGCGAGGTTCTAGGGCCTCGGGAAAGTGTTTTTCTTGCCAATATTCTAATTTTGGAAATTTTGCTTCCTCCACTAAAGTGGCCATTTCGGTTCGAATGAGACCATTTGCGAGGTTCTAGGACCTCGGGAAAGTGTTTTTCTTGCCAATGTTCTAATTTTGGAAATTTTGATTTCCTCCACTAAAGTGGCCATTGAGGTTCGAATGAGACCATTTGCGAGGTTCTAGGACCCTGGGAAAAGCTCAAAAAGTACCAACTTTTTCTGTGAAGGTCCTGGAGCCTTAGAAGTGCTGTCTACCCCCACTAAAACGGCCATTGCGGTTCGAATGAGACCATTTGCGAGGTTCTAGGACCTCGGGAAAGTGTTTTTCTTGCCAATGTTCTAATTTTGGAAATTTTGATTTCCTCCACTAAAGTGGCCATTGCGGTTCGAATGAGACCATTTGCGAGGTTCTAGGACCTCGGGAAAGTGTTTTTCTTGCCAATATTCTAATTTTGGAAATTTTGATTTCCTCCACTAAAGTGGCCATTGCGGTTCGAATGAGACCATTTGCGAGGTTCTAGGACCTCGGGAAAGTGTTTTTCTTGCCAATGTTCTAATTTTGGAAATTTTGATTTCCTCCACTAAAGTGGCCATTGAGGTTCGAATGAGACCATTTGCGAGGTTCTAGGACCCTGGGAAAAGCTCAAAAAGTACCAACTTGTTCTGTGAAGGTCCTGGAGCCTTGGAAGTGCTGTCTACCCCCACTAAAACGGCCATTGCGGTTCGAATGAGACCATTTGCGAGGTTCTAGGACCTCGGGAAAGTGTTTTTCTTGCTAATGTTCTAATTTTGGAAATTTTGCTTCCTCCACTAAAGTGGCCATTTCGGTTCGAATGAGACCATTTGCGAGGTTCTAGGACCTCGGGAAAGTGTTTTTCTTGCCAATATTCTAATTTTGGAAATTTTGCTTCCTCCACTAAAGTGGCCATTTCGGTTCGAATGAGACCATTTGCGAGGTTCTAGGACCTCGGGAAAGTGTTTTTCTTGCCAATATTCTAATTTTGGAATTTTGATTTCCTCAACTAAAGTGGCCATTGCGGTTCGAATGAGACCATTTGCGAGGTTCTAGGACCCTGGGAAAAGCTCAAAAAGTACCAACATTTTCTGTGAAGGTCCTAGAGCCTTGGAAGTGCTGTCTACCCCCACTAAAACGGCCATTGCGGTTCGAATGAGACCATTTGCGAGGTTCTAGTACCTCGGGAAAGTGTTTTTCTTGCCAATGTTCCAATTTTGGAAATTTTGATTTCCTCCACTAAAGTGGCCATTGAGGTTCGAATGAGACCATTTGCGAGGTTCTAGGACCCTGGGAAAAGCTCAAAAAGTACCAACATTTTCTGTGAAGGTCCTGGAGCCTTGGAAGTGCTGTCTACCCATACTAAAACGGCCATTACGGTTCGAATGAGACCATTTGCGAGGTTCTAGGACCTCAGGAAAGTGTTTTTCTTGCCAATGTTCTAATTTTGGAAATTTTGATTTCCTCCACTAAAGTGGCCATTGCGGTTCGAATGAGACCATTTGCGAGGTTCTAGGACCTCGGGAAAGTGTTTTTCTTGCCAATGTTCTAATTTTGGAAATTTTGATTTCCTCCACTAAAGTGGCCATTGAGGTTCGAATGAGACCATTTGCGAGGTTCTAGGACCCTGGGAAAAGCTCAAAAAGTACCAACTTTTTCTGTGAAGGTCCTGGAGCCTTAGAAGTGCTGTCTACCCCCACTAAAACGGCCATTGCGGTTCGAATGAGACCATTTGCGAGGTTCTAGGACCTCGGGAAAGTGTTTTTCTTGCCAATGTTCTAATTTTGGAAATTTTGATTTCCTCCACTAAAGTGGCCATTGCGGTTCGAATGAGACCATTTAAGAGATTCTAGGACCTCGGGAAAGTGTTTTTCTTGCCAATATTCTAATTTTGGAAATTTTGATTTCCTCCACTAAAGTGGCCATTGCGGTTCGAATGAGACCATTTGCGAGGTTCTAGGACCTCGGGAAAGTGTTTTTCCTGACAATATTCTAATTTTGGAAATTTTGATTTCCTCAACTAAAGTGGCCATTGCGGTTCGAATGAGACCATTTGTTAGGTTCTAGGACCTCGGGAAAGTGTTTTTCTTGTCAATGTTCTAATTTTGGAAATTTTGATTTCCTCCACTAAAGTGGCCATTGCGGTTCGAATGAGACCATTTGCGAGGTTCTAGGACCCTGGGAAAAGCTCAAAAATTTACCAACTTTTTCTGTGAAGGTCCTGGAGCCTTGGAAGTGCTGTCTACCCCCACTAAAACGGCCATTGCGGTTCGAATGAGACCATTTGCGAGGTTCTAGGACCTCGGGAAAGTGTTTTTCTTGCCAATGTTCTAATTTTGGAAATTTTGATTTCCTCCACTAAAGTGGCCATTGAGGTTCGAATGAGACCATTTGCGAGGTTCTAGGACCTCGGGAAAGTGTTTTTCTTGTCAATGTTCTAATTTTGGAAATTTTGATTTCCTCCACTAAAGTGGCCATTGCGGTTCGAATGAGACCATTTGCGAGGTTCTAGGACCTCGGGAAAGTGTTTTTCTTGCCAATGTTCTAATTTTGGAAATTTTGATTTCCTCCACTAAAGTGGCCATTGAGGTTCGAATGAGACCATTTGCGAGGTTCTAGGACCCTGGGAAAAGCTCAAAAAGTACCAACTTTTTCTGTGAAGGTCCTGGAGCCTTAGAAGTGCTGTCTACCCCCACTAAAACGGCCATTGCGGTTCGAATGAGACCATTTGCGAGGTTCTAGGACCTCGGGAAAGTGTTTTTCTTGCCAATGTTCTAATTTTGGAAATTTTGATTTCCTCCACTAAAGTGGCCATTGCGGTTCGAATGAGACCATTTAAGAGATTCTAGGACCTCGGGAAAGTGTTTTTCTTGCCAATATTCTAATTTTGGAAATTTTGATTTCCTCCACTAAAGTGGCCATTGCGGTTCGAATGAGACCATTTGCGAGGTTCTAGGACCTCGGGAAAGTGTTTTTCCTGACAATATTCTAATTTTGGAAATTTTGATTTCCTCAACTAAAGTGGCCATTGCGGTTCGAATGAGACCATTTGTTAGGTTCTAGGACCTCGGGAAAGTGTTTTTCTTGTCAATGTTCTAATTTTGGAAATTTTGATTTCCTCCACTAAAGTGGCCATTGCGGTTCGAATGAGACCATTTGCGAGGTTCTAGGACCCTGGGAAAAGCTCAAAAATTTACCAACTTTTTCTGTGAAGGTCCTGGAGCCTTGGAAGTGCTGTCTACCCCCACTAAAACGGCCATTGCGGTTCGAATGAGACCATTTGCGAGGTTCTAGGACCTCGGGAAAGTGTTTTTCTTGCCAATGTTCTAATTTTGGAAATTTTGATTTCCTCCACTAAAGTGGCCATTGAGGTTCGAATGAGACCATTTGCGAGGTTCTAGGACCCTGGGAAAAGCTCAAAAAGTACCAACTTTTTCTGTGAAGGTCCTGGAGCCTTAAAAGTGCTGTCTACCCCCACTAAAACGGCCATTGCGGTTCGAATGAGACCATTTGCGAGGTTCTAGGACCTCGGGAAAGTGTTTTTCTTGCCAGTGTTCTAATTTTGGAAATTTTGATTTCCTCCACTAAAGTGGCCATTGCGGTTCGAATGAGACCATTTGCGAGGTTCTAGGACCTCGGGAAAGTGTTTTTCTTGCCAATATTCTAATTTGGAAATTTTGATTTCCTCCACTAAAGTGGCCATTGCGGTTCGAATGAGACCATTTGCGAGGTTCTAGGACCTTGGGAAAGTGTTTTTCTTGCCAATGTTCTAATTTTGGAAATTTTGATTTCCTCCACTAAAGTGGCCATTGAGGTTCGAATGAGACCATTTGCGAGGTTCTAGGACCCTGGGAAAAGCTCAAAAAGTACCAACTTTTTCTGTGAAGGTCCTGGAGCCTTGGAAGTGCTGTCTACCCCCACTAAAACGGCCATTGCGGTTCGAATGAGACCATTTGCGAGGTTCTAGGACCTCGGGAAAGTGTTTTTCTTGCCAATGTTCTAATTTTGGAAATTTTGATTTCCTCCACTAAAGTGGCCATTGCGGTTCGAATGAGACCATTTGCGAGGTTCTAGGACCTCGGGAAAGTGTTTTTCTTGCCAATATTCTAATTTTGGAAATTTTGATTTCCTCCACTAAAGTGGCCATTGCGGTTCGAATGAGACCATTTGCGAGGTTCTAGGACCTCGGGAAAGTGTTTTTCTTGCCAATGTTCTAATTTTGGAAATTTTGATTTCCTCCACTAAAGTGGACATTGACGTTCGAATGAGACCATTTGCGAGGTTCTAGGACCCTGGGAAAAGCTCAAAAAGTACCAACTTTTTCTGTGAAGGTCCTGGAGCCTTGGAAGTGCTGTCTACCCCCACTAAAACGGCCATTGCGGTTCGAATGAGACCATTTGCGAGGTTCTAGGACCTCGGGAAAGTGTTTTTCTTGCCAATGTTCTAATTTTGGAAATTTTGCTTCCTCCACTAAAGTGGCCATTTCGGTTCGAATGAGACCATTTGCGAGGTTCTAGGACCTCGGGAAAGTGTTTTTCTTGCCAATATTCTAATTTTGGAAATTTTGCTTCCTCCACTAAAGTGGCCATTTCGGTTCGAATGAGACCATTTGCGAGGTTCTAGGACCTCGGGAAAGTGTTTTTCTTGCCAATGTTCTAATTTTGGAAATTTTGATTTCCTCCACTAAAGTGGCCATTGAGGTTCGAATGAGACCATTTGCGAGGTTCTAGGACCCTGGGAAAAGCTCAAAAAGTACCAACTTTTTCTGTGAAGGTCCTGGAGCCTTAGAAGTGCTGTCTACCCCGACTAAAACGGCCATTGCGGTTCGAATGAGACCATTTGCGAGGTTCTAGGACCTCGGGAAAGTGTTTTTCTTGCCAATGTTCTAATTTTGGAAATTTTGATTTCCTCCACTAAAGTGGCCATTGCGGTTCGAATGAGACCATTTGCGAGGTTCTAGGACCTCGGGAAAGTGTTTTTCTTGCCAATATTCTAATTTTGGAAATTTTGATTTCCTCCACTAAAGTGGCCATTGCGGTTCGAATGAGACCATTTGCGAGGTTCTAGGACCTCGGGAAAGTGTTTTTCTTGCCAATGTTCTAATTTTGGAAATTTTGATTTCCTCCACTAAAGTGGCCATTGAGGTTCGAATGAGACCATTTGCGAGGTTCTAGGACCCTGGGAAAAGCTCAAAAAGTACCAACTTTTTCTGTGAAGGTCCTGGAGCCTTGGAAGTGCTGTCTACCCCCACTAAAACGGCCATTGCGGTTCGAATGAGACCATTTGTGAGGTTCTAGGACCTCGGGAAAGTGTTTTTCTTGCCAATGTTCTAATTTTGGAAATTTTGATTTCCTCCACTAAAGTGGCCATTGCGGTTCGAATGAGACCATTTGCGAGGTTCTAGGACCTCGGGAAAGTGTTTTTCTTGCCAATATTCTAATTTTGGAAATTTTGATTTCCTCCACTAAAGTGGCCATTGCGGTTCGAATGAGACCATTTGCGAGGTTCTAGGACCTCGGGAAAGTGTTTTTCTTGCCAATGTTCTAATTTTGGAAATTTTGATTTCCTCCACTAAAGTGGCCATTGAGGTTCGAATGAGACCATTTGCGAGGTTCTAGGACCCTGGGAAAAGCTCAAAAAGTACCAACTTTTTCTGTGAAGGTCCTGGAGCCTTGGAAGTGCTGTCTACCCCCACTAAAACGGCCATTGCGGTTCGAATGAGACCATTTGTGAGGTTCTAGGACCTCGGGAAAGTGTTTTTCTTGCCAATGTTCTAATTTTGGAAATTTTGATTTCCTCCACTAAAGTGGCCATTGCGGTTCGAATGAGACCATTTGCGAGGTTCTAGGACCTCGGGAAAGTGTTTTTCTTGCCAATATTCTAATTTTGGAAATTTTGATTTCCTCCACTAAAGTGGCCATTGCGGTTCGAATGAGACCATTTGCGAGGTTCTAGGACCTCGGGAAAGTGTTTTTCTTGCCAATGTTCTAATTTTGGAAATTTTGATTTCCTCCACTAAAGTGGCCATTGAGGTTCGAATGAGACCATTTGCGAGGTTCTAGGACCCTGGGAAAAGCTCAAAAAGTACCAACTTGTTCTGTGAAGGTCCTGGAGCCTTGGAAGTGCTGTCTACCCCCACTAAAACGGCCATTGCGGTTCGAATGAGACCATTTGCGAGGTTCTAGGACCTCGGGAAAGTGTTTTTCTTGCTAATGTTCTAATTTTGGAAATTTTGCTTCCTCCACTAAAGTGGCCATTTCGGTTCGAATGAGACCATTTGCGAGGTTCTAGGACCTCGGGAAAGTGTTTTTCTTGCCAATATTCTAATTTTGGAAATTTTGCTTCCTCCACTAAAGTGGCCATTTCGGTTCGAATGAGACCATTTGCGAGGTTCTAGGACCTCGGGAAAGTGTTTTTCTTGCCAATATTCTAATTTTGGAAATTTTGATTTCCTCAACTAAAGTGGCCATTGCGGTTCGAATGAGACCATTTGCGAGGTTCTAGGACCCTGGGAAAAGCTCAAAAAGTACCAACATTTTCTGTGAAGGTCCTAGAGCCTTGGAAGTGCTGTCTACCCCCACTAAAACGGCCATTGCGGTTCGAATGAGACCATTTGCGAGGTTCTAGTACCTCGGGAAAGTGTTTTTCTTGCCAATGTTCCAATTTTGGAAATTTTGATTTCCTCCACTAAAGTGGCCATTGAGGTTCGAATGAGACCATTTGCGAGGTTCTAGGACCTCAGGAAAGTGTTTTTCTTGCCAATGTTCTAATTTTGGAAATTTTGATTTCCTCCACTAAAGTGGCCATTGAGGTTCGAATGAGACCATTTGCGAGGTTCTAGGACCCTGGGAAAAGCTCAAAAAGTACCAACTTTTTCTGTGAAGGTCCTGGAGCCTTGGAAGTGCTGTCTACCCCCACTAAAACGGCCATTGCGGTTCGAATGAGACCATTTGCGAGGTTGTAGGACCTCGGGAAAGTGTTTTTCTTGCCAATGTTCTAATTTTGGAAATTTTGCTTCCTCCACTAAAGTGGCCATTTCGGTTCGAATGAGACCATTTGCGAGGTTCTAGGACCTCGGGAAAGTGTTTTTCTTGCCAATGTTCTAATTTTGGAAATTTTGATTTCCTCCACTAAAGTGACCATTGAGGTTCGAATGAGACCATTTGCGAGGTTCTAGGACCTCGGGAAAGTGTTTTTCTTGCCAATATTCTAATTTTGGAAATTTTGATTTCCTCAACTAAAGTGGCCATTGCGTTTCGAATGAGACCGTTTGCGAGGTTCTAGGACCCTGGGAAAAGCTCAAAAAGTACCAACTTTTTCTGTGAAGGTCCTGGAGCCTTGGAAGTGCTGTCTACCCCCACTAAAACGGCCATTGCGGTTCGAATGAGACCATTTGCGAGGTTCTAGGACCTCAGGAAAGTGTTTTTCTTGCCAATGTTCTAATTTTGGAAATTTTGATTTCCTCCACTAAAGTGGCCATTGAGGTTCGAATGAGACCATTTGCGAGGTTCTAGGACCTCGGGAAAGTGTTTTTCTTGTCAATGTTCTAATTTTGGAAATTTTGATTTCCTCCACTAAAGTGGCCATTGCGGTTCGAATGAGACCATTTGCGAGGTTCTAGGACATCGGGAAAGTGTTTTTCTTGCCAATGTTCTAATTTTGGAAATTTTGATTTCCTCCACTAAAGTGACCATTGAGGTTCGAATGAGACCATTTGCGAGGTTCTAGGACCTCGGGAAAGTGTTTTTCTTGCCAATGTTCTAATTTTGGAAATTTTGATTTCCTCCACTAAAGTGACCATTGAGGTTCGAATGAGACCATTTGCGAGGTTCTAGGACCTCGGGAAAGTGTTTTTCTTGCCAATATTCTAATTTTGGAAATTTTGATTTCCTCAACTAAAGTGGCCATTGCGTTTCGAATGAGACCGTTTGCGAGGTTCTAGGACCCTGGGAAAAGCTCAAAAAGTACCAACTTTTTCTGTGAAGGTCCTGGAGCCTTGGAAGTGCTGTCTACCCCCACTAAAACGGCCATTGCGGTTCGAATGAGACCATTTGCGAGGTTCTAGGACCTCAGGAAAGTGTTTTTCTTGCCAATGTTCTAATTTTGGAAATTTTGATTTCCTCCACTAAAGTGGCCATTGAGGTTCGAATGAGACCATTTGCGAGGTTCTAGGACCTCGGGAAAGTGTTTTTCTTGTCAATGTTCTAATTTTGGAAATTTTGATTTCCTCCACTAAAGTGGCCATTGCGGTTCGAATGAGACCATTTGCGAGGTTCTAGGACATCGGGAAAGTGTTTTTCTTGCCAATGTTCTAATTTTGGAAATTTTGATTTCCTCCACTAAAGTGGCCATTGAGGTTCGAATGAGACCATTTGCGAGGTTCTAGGACCCTGGGAAAAGCTCAAAAAGTACCAACTTTTTCTGTGAAGGTCCTGGAGCCTTGGAAGTGCTGTCTACCCCCACTAAAACGGCCATTGCGGTTCGAATGAGACCATTTGCGAGGTTCTAGGACCTCGGGAAAGTGTTTTTCTTGCCAATGTTCTAATTTTGGAAATTTTGCTTCCTCCACTAAAGTGGCCATTTCGGTTCGAATGAGACCATTTGCGAGGTTCTAGGACCTCGGGAAAGTGTTTTTCTTGCCAATGTTCTAATTTTGGAAATTTTGATTTCCTCCACTAAAGTGGCCATTGAGGTTCGAATGAGACCATTTGCGAGGTTCTAGGACCCTGGGAAAAGCTCAAAAAGTACCAACTTTTTCTGTGAAGGTCCTGGAGCCTTAGAAGTGCTGTCTACCCCCACTAAAACGGCCATTGCGGTTCGAATGAGACCATTTGCGAGGTTCTAGGACCTCGGGAAAGTGTTTTTCTTGCCAATGTTCTAATTTTGGAAATTTTGATTTCCTCCACTAAAGTGGCCATTGCGGTTCGAATGAGACCATTTGCGAGGTTCTAGGACCTCGGGAAAGTGTTTTTCTTGCCAATATTCTAATTTTGGAAATTTTGATTTCCTCCACTAAAGTGGCCATTGCGGTTCGAATGAGACCATTTGCGAGGTTCTAGGACCTCGGGAAAGTGTTTTTCTTGCCAATGTTCTAATTTTGGAAATTTTGATTTCCTCCACTAAAGTGGCCATTGAGGTTCGAATGAGACCATTTGCGAGGTTCTAGGACCCTGGGAAAAGCTCAAAAAGTACCAACTTTTTCTGTGAAGGTCCTGGAGCCTTGGAAGTGCTGTCTACCCCCACTAAAACGGCCATTGCGGTTCGAATGAGACCATTTGCGAGGTTCTAGGACCTCGGTAAAGTGTTTTTCTTGCCAATGTTCTAATTTTGGAAATTTTGATTTCCTCCACTAAAGTGGCCATTGCGGTTCGAATGAGACCATTTGCGAGGTTCTAGGACCTCGGGAAAGTGTTTTTCTTGCCAATATTCTAATTTTGGAAATTTTGATATCCTCCACTAAAGTGGCCATTGCGGTTCGAATGAGACCATTTGCGAGGTTCTAGGACCTCGGGAAAGTGTTTTTCTTGCCAATGTTCTAATTTTGGAAATTTTGATTTCCTCCACTAAAGTGGCCATTGAGGTTCGAATGAGACCATTTGCGAGGTTCTAGGACCCTGGGAAAAGCTCAAAAAGTACCAACTTTTTCTGTGAAGGTCCTGGAGCCTTGGAAGTGCTGTCTACCCCCACTAAAATGGCCATTGCGGTTCGAATGAGACCATTTGCGAGGTTCTAGGTCCTCGGGAAAGTGTTTTTCTTGCCAATATTCTAATTTTGGAAATTTTGCTTCCTCCACTAAAGTGGCCATTTCGGTTCGAATGAGACCATTTGCGAGGTTCTAGGACCTCGGGAAAGTGTTTTTCTTGCCAATGTTCTAATTTTGGAAATTTTGATTTCCTCCACTAAAGTGGCCATTGCGGTTCGAATGAGACCATTTGCGAGGTTCTAGGACCCTGGGAAAAGCTCAAAAAGTACCAACTTTTTCTGTGAAGGTCCTGGAGCCATAGAAGTGCTGTCTACCCCCACTAAAACGGCCATTGCGGTTCGAATGAGACCATTTGCGAGGTTCTAGGACCTCGGGAAAGTGTTTTTCTTGCCAATGTTCTAATTTTGGAAATTTTGATTTCCTCCACTAAAGTGGCCATTGCGGTTCGAATGAGACCATTTGCGAGATTCTAGGACCTCGGGAAAGTGTTTTTCTTGCCAATATTCTAATTTTGGAAATTTTGATTTCCTCCACTAAAGTGGCCATTGCGGTTCGAATGAGACCATTTGCGAGGTTCTAGGACCTCGGGAAAGTGTTTTTCTTGACAATATTCTAATTTTGGAAATTTTGATTTCCTCAACTAAAGTGGCCATTGCGGTTCGAATGAGACCATTTGCGAGGTTCTAGGACCCTGGGAAAAGCTCAAAAAGTACCAACATTTTCTGTGAAGGTCCTAGAGCCTTGGAAGTGCTGTCTACCCCCACTAAAACGGCCATTGCGGTTCGAATGAGACCATTTGCGAGGTTCTAGTACCTCGGGAAAGTGTTTTTCTTGCCAATGTTCCAATTTTGGAAATTTTGATTTCCTCCACTAAAGTGGCCATTGAGGTGCGAATGAGACCATTTGCGAGGTTCTAGGACCCTGGGAAAAGCTCAAAAAGTACCAACATTTTCTGTGAAGGTCCTGGAGCCTTGGAAGTGCTGTCTACCCATACTAAAACGGCCATTACGGTTCGAATGAGACCATTTGCGAGGTTCTAGGACCTCAGGAAAGTGTTTTTCTTGCCAATGTTCTAATTTTGGAAATTTTGATTTCCTCCACTAAAGTGGCCATTGAGGTTCGAATGAGACCATTTGCGAGGTTCTAGGACCCTGGGAAAAGCTCAAAAAGTACCAACTTTTTCTGTGAAGGTCCTGGAGCCTTGGAAGTGCTGTCTACCCCCACTAAAATGGCCATTGCGGTTCGAATGAGACCATTTGCGAGGTTGTAGGACCTCGGGAAAGTGTTTTTCTTGCCAATGTTCTAATTTTGGAAATTTTGCTTCCTCCACTAAAGTGGCCATTTCGGTTCGAATGAGACCATTTGCGAGGTTCTAGGACCTCGGGAAAGTGTTTTTCTTGCCAATGTTTTAATTTTGGAAATTTTGATTTCCTCCACTAAAGTGACCATTGAGGTTCGAATGAGACCATTTGCGAGGTTCTAGGACCTCGGGAAAGTGTTTTTCTTGCCAATATTCTAATTATGGAAATTTTGATTTCCTCAACTAAAGTGGCCATTGCGTTTCGAATGAGACCGTTTGCGAGGTTCTAGGACCCTGGGAAAAGCTCAAAAAGTACCAACTTTTTCTGTGAAGGTCCTGGAGCCTTGGAAGTGCTGTCTACCCCCACTAAAACGGCCATTGCGGTTCGAATGAGACCATTTGCGAGGTTCTAGGACCTCAGGAAAGTGTTTTTCTTGCCAATGTTCTAATTTTGGAAATTTTGATTTCCTCCACTAAAGTGGCCATTGAGGTTCGAATGAGACCATTTGCGAGGTTCTAGGACCTCGGGAAAGTGTTTTTCTTGTCAATGTTCTAATTTTGGAAATTTTGATTTCCTCCACTAAAGTGGCCATTGCGGTTCGAATGAGACCATTTGCGAGGTTCTAGGACATCGGGAAAGTGTTTTTCTTGCCAATGTTCTAATTTTGGAAATTTTGATTTCCTCCACTAAAGTGGCCATTGAGGTTCGAATGAGACCATTTGCGAGGTTCTAGGACCCTGGGAAAAGCTCAAAAAGTACCAACTTTTTCTGTGAAGGTCCTGGAGCCTTGGAAGTGCTGTCTACCCCCACTAAAACGGCCATTGCGGTTCGAATGAGACCATTTGCGAGGTTCTAGGACCTCGGGAAAGTGTTTTTCTTGCCAATGTTCTAATTTTGGAAATTTTGATTCCTCCACTAAAGTGGCCATTTCGGTTCGAATGAGACCATTTGCGAGGTTCTAGGACCTCGGGAAAGTGTTTTTCTTGCCAATGTTCTAATTTTGGAAATTTTGATTTCCTCCACTAAAGTGGCCATTGAGGTTCGAATGAGACCATTTGCGAGGTTCTAGGACCCTGGGAAAAGCTCAAAAAGTACCAACTTTTTCTGTGAAGGTCCTGGAGCCTTAGAAGTGCTGTCTACCCCCACTAAAACGGCCATTGCGGTTCGAATGAGACCATTTGCGAGGTTCTAGGACCTCGGGAAAGTGTTTTTCTTGCCAATGTTCTAATTTTGGAAATTTTGATTTCCTCCACTAAAGTGGCCATTGCGGTTCGAATGAGACCATTTGCGAGGTTCTAGGACCTCGGGAAAGTGTTTTTCTTGCCAATATTCTAATTTTGGAAATTTTGATTTTTTCCACTAAAGTGGCCATTGCGGTTCGAATGAGACCATTTGCGAGGTTCTAGGACCTCGGGAAAGTGTTTTTCTTGCCAATGTTCTAATTTTGGAAATTTTGATTTCCTCCACTAAAGTGGCCATTGAGGTTCGAATGAGACCATTTGCGAGGTTCTAGGACCCTGGGAAAAGCTCAAAAAGTACCAACTTTTTCTGTGAAGGTCCTGGAGCCTTGGAAGTGCTGTCTACCCCCACTAAAACGGCCATTGCGGTTCGAATGAGACCATTTGCGAGGTTCTAGGACCTCGGTAAAGTGTTTTTCTTGCCAATGTTCTAATTTTGGAAATTTTGATTTCCTCCACTAAAGTGGCCATTGCGGTTCGAATGAGACCATTTGCGAGGTTCTAGGACCTCGGGAAAGTGTTTTTCTTGCCAATATTCTAATTTTGGAAATTTTGATTTCCTCCACTAAAGTGGCCATTGCGGTTCGAATGAGACCATTTGCGAGGTTCTAGGACCTCGGGAAAGTGTTTTTCTTGCCAATGTTCTAATTTTGGAAATTTTGATTTCCTCCACTAAAGTGGCCATTGAGGTTCGAATGAGACCATTTGCGAGGTTCTAGGACCCTGGGAAAAGCTCAAAAAGTACCAACTTTTTCTGTGAAGGTCCTGGAGCCTTGGAAGTGCTGTCTACCCCCACTAAAATGGCCATTGCGGTTCGAATGAGACCATTTGCGAGGTTCTAGGTCCTCGGGAAAGTGTTTTTCTTGCCAATATTCTAATTTTGGAAATTTTGCTTCCTCCACTAAAGTGGCCATTTCGGTTCGAATGAGACCATTTGCGAGGTTCTAGGACCTCGGGAAAGTGTTTTTCTTGCCAATGTTCTAATTTTGGAAATTTTGATTTCCTCCACTAAAGTGGCCATTGCGGTTCGAATGAGACCATTTGCGAGGTTCTAGGACCCTGGGAAAAGCTCAAAAAGTACCAACTTTTTCTGTGAAGGTCCTGGAGCCTTAGAAGTGCTGTCTACCCCCACTAAAACGGCCATTGCGGTTCGAATGAGACCATTTGCGAGGTTCTAGGACCTCGGGAAAGTGTTTTTCTTGCCAATGTTCTAATTTTGGAAATTTTGATTTCCTCCACTAAAGTGGCCATTGCGGTTCGAATGAGACCATTTGCGAGGTTCTAGGACCTCGGGAAAGTGTTTTTCTTGCCAATATTCTAATTTTGGAAATTTTGATTTCCTCCACTAAAGTGGCCATTGCGGTTCGAATGAGACCATTTGCGAGGTTCTAGGACCTCGGGAAAGTGTTTTTCTTGCCAATGTTCTAATTTTGGAAATTTTGATTTCCTCCACTAAAGTGGCCATTGAGGTTCGAATGAGACCATTTGCGAGGTTCTAGGACCCTGGGAAAAGCTCAAAAAGTACCAACTTTGTCTGTGAAGGTCCTGGAGCCTTGGAAGTGCTGTCTACCCCCACTAAAACGGCCATTGCGGTTCGAATGAGACCATTTGCGAGGTTCTAGGACCTCGGTAAAGTGTTTTTCTTGCCAATGTTTTAATTTTGGAAATTTTGATTTCCTCCACTAAAGTGGCCATTGCGGTTCGAATGAGACCATTTGCGAGGTTCTAGGACCTCGGGAAAGTGTTTTTCTTGCCAATATTCTAATTTTGGAAATTTTGATTTCCTCCACTAAAGTGGCCATTGCGGTTCGAATGAGACCATTTGCGAGGTTCTAGGACCTCGGGAAAGTGTTTTTCTTGCCAATGTTCTAATTTTGGAAATTTTGATTTCCTCCACTAAAGTGGCCATTGAGGTTCGAATGAGACCATTTGCGAGGTTCTAGGACCCTGGGAAAAGCTCAAAAAGTACCAACTTTTTCTGTGAAGGTCCTGGAGCCTTGGAAGTGCTGTCTACCCCCACTAAAATGGCCATTGCGGTTCGAATGAGACCATTTGCGAGGTTCTAGGTCCTCGGGAAAGTGTTTTTCTTGCCAATATTCTAATTTTGGAAATTTTGCTTCCTCCACTAAAGTGGCCATTTCGGTTCGAATGAGACCATTTGCGAGGTTCTAGGACCTCGGGAAAGTGTTTTTCTTGCCAATGTTCTAATTTTGGAAATTTTGATTTCCTCCACTAAAGTGGCCATTGCGGTTCGAATGAGACCATTTGCGAGGTTCTAGGACCCTGGGAAAAGCTCAAAAAGTACCAACTTTTTCTGTGAAGGTCCTGGAGCCATAGAAGTGCTGTCTACCCCCACTAAAACGGCCATTGCGGTTCGAATGAGACCATTTGCGAGGTTCTAGGACCTCGGGAAAGTGTTTTTCTTGCCAATGTTCTAATTTTGGAAATTTTGATTTCCTCCACTAAAGTGGCCATTGCGGTTCGAATGAGACCATTTGCGAGATTCTAGGACCTCGGGAAAGTGTTTTTCTTGCCAATATTCTAATTTTGGAAATTTTGATTTCCTCCACTAAAGTGGCCATTGCGGTTCGAATGAGACCATTTGCGAGGTTCTAGGACCTCGGGAAAGTGTTTTTCTTGACAATATTCTAATTTTGGAAATTTTGATTTCCTCAACTAAAGTGGCCATTGCGGTTCGAATGAGACAATTTGCGAGATTCTAGGACCCTGGGAAAAGCTCAAAAAGTACCAACTTTTTCTGTGAAGGTCCTGGAGCCTTGGAAGTGCTGTCTACCCCCACTAAAACGGCCATTGCGGTTCGAATGAGACCATTTGCGAGGTTCTAGGACCTCGGGAAAGTGTTTTTCTTGCCAATATTCTAATTTTGGAAATTTTGATTTCCTCAACTAAAGTGGCCATTGCGGTTCGAATGAGACCATTTGCGAGGTTCTAGGACACTGGGAAAAGCTCAAAAAGTACCAACATTTTTCTGTGAAGGTCCTGGAGCCTTGGAAGTGCTGTCTACCCCCACTAAAACGGCCATTACGGTTCGAATGAGACCATTTGCGAGGTTCTAGTACCTCGGGAAAGTGTTTTTCTTGCCAATGTTCTAATTTTGGAAATTTTGATTTCCTCCACTAAAGTGGCCATTGAGGTTCGAATGAGACCATTTGCGAGGTTCTAGGACCCTGGGAAAAGCTCAAAAAGTACCAACTTTTTCTGTGAAGGTCCTGGAGCCTTGGAAGTGCTGTCTACCCCCACTAAAACGGCCATTGCGGTTCGAATGAGACCATTTGCGAGGTTCTAGGACCTCGGGAAAGTGTTTTTCTTGTCAATGTTCTAATTTTGGAAATTTTGATTTCCTCCACTAAAGTGGCCATTGCGGTTCGAATGAGACCATTTGTTAGGGTTCTAGGACCTCGGGAAAGTGTTTTTCTTGTCAATGTTCTAATTTTGGAAATTTTGATTTCCTCCACTAAAGTGGCCATTGCGGTTCGAATGAGACCATTTGCGAGGTTCTAGGACCTCGGGAAAGTGTTTTTCTTGCCAGTGTTCTAATTTTGGAAATTTTGATTTCCTCCACTAAAGTGGCCATTGCGGTTCGAATGAGACCATTTGCGAGGTTCTAGGACCTCGGGAAAGTGTTTTTCTTGCCAATGTTCTAATTTTGGAAATTTTGATTTCCTCCACTAAAGTGGCCATTGAGGTTCGAATGAGACCATTTGCGAGGTTCTAGGACCCTGGGAAAAGCTCAAAAAGTACCAACTTTTTCTGTGAAGGTCCTGGAGCCTTGGAAGTGCTGTCTACCCCCACTAAAACGGCCATTACGGTTCGAATGAGACCATTTGCGAGGTTCTAGTACCTCGGGAAAGTGTTTTTCTTGCCAATGTTCTAATTTTGGAAATTTTGATTTCCTCCACTAAAGTGGCCATTGAGGTTCGAATGAGACCATTTGCGAGGTTCTAGGACCCTGGGAAAAGCTCAAAAAGTACCAACTTTTTCTGTGAAGGTCCTGGAGCCTTGGAAGTGCTGTCTACCCCCACTAAAACGGCCATTGCGGTTCGAATGAGACCATTTGCGAGGTTCTAGGACCTCGGGAAAGTGTTTTTCTTGCCAATATTCTAATTTTGGAAATTTTGATTTCCTCCACTAAAGTGGCCATTGCGGTTCGAATGAGACCATTTGCGAGGTTCTAGGACCTCGGGAAAGTGTTTTTCTTGCCAATATTCTAATTTTGGAAATTTTGATTTCCTCCACTAAAGTGGCCATTGCGGTTCGAATGAGACCATTTGCGAGGTTCTAGGACCTCGGGAAAGTGTTTTTCTTGCCAATGTTCTAATTTTGGAAATTTTGATTTCCTCCACTAAAGTGGCCATTGAGGTTCGAATGAGACCATTTGCGAGGTTCTAGGACCCTGGGAAAAGCTCAAAAAGTACCAACTTTTTCTGTGAAGGTCCTGGAGCCTTGGAAGTGCTGTCTACCCCCACTAAAACGGCCATTGCGGTTCGAATGAGACCATTTGCGAGGTTCTAGGACCTCGGTAAAGTGTTTTTCTTGCCAATGTTCTAATTTTGGAAATTTTGATTTCCTCCACTAAAGTGGCCATTGCGGTTCGAATGAGACCATTTGCGAGGTTCTAGGACCTCGGGAAAGTGTTTTTCTTGCCAATATTCTAATTTTGGAAATTTTGATTTCCTCCACCAAAGTGGCCATTGCGGTTCGAATGAGACCATTTGCGAGGTTCTAGGACCTCGGGAAAGTGTTTTTCTTGCCAATGTTCTAATTTTGGAAATTTTGATTTCCTCCACTAAAGTGGCCATTGAGGTTCGAATGAGACCATTTGCGAGGTTCTAGGACCCTGGGAAAAGCTCAAAAAGTACCAACTTTTTCTGTGAAGGTCCTGGAGCCTTGGAAGTGCTGTCTACCCCCACTAAAATGGCCATTGCGGTTCGAATGAGACCATTTGCGAGGTTCTAGGTCCTCGGGAAAGTGTTTTTCTTGCCAATATTCTAATTTTGGAAATTTTGCTTCCTCCACTAAAGTGGCCATTTCGGTTCGAATGAGACCATTTGCGAGGTTCTAGGACCTCGGGAAAGTGTTTTTCTTGCCAATGTTCTAATTTTGGAAATTTTGATTTCCTCCACTAAAGTGGCCATTGCGGTTCGAATGAGACCATTTGCGAGGTTCTAGGACCCTGGGAAAAGCTCAAAAAGTACCAACTTTTTCTGTGAAGGTCCTGGAGCCATAGAAGTGCTGTCTACCCCCACTAAAACGGCCATTGCGGTTCGAATGAGACCATTTGCGAGGTTCTAGGACCTCGGGAAAGTGTTTTTCTTGCCAATGTTCTAATTTTGGAAATTTTGATTTCCTCCACTAAAGTGGCCATTGCGGTTCGAATGAGACCATTTGCGAGATTCTAGGACCTCGGGAAAGTGTTTTTCTTGCCAATATTCTAATTTTGGAAATTTTGATTTCCTCCACTAAAGTGGCCATTGCGGTTCGAATGAGACCATTTGCGAGGTTCTAGGACCTCGGGAAAGTGTTTTTCTTGACAATATTCTAATTTTGGAAATTTTGATTTCCTCAACTAAAGTGGCCATTGCGGTTCGAATGAGACAATTTGCGAGGTTCTAGGACCCTGGGAAAAGCTCAAAAAGTACCAACTTTTTCTGTGAAGGTCCTGGAGCCTTGGAAGTGCTGTCTACCCCCACTAAAACGGCCATTGCGGTTCGAATGAGACCATTTGCGAGGTTCTAGGACCTCGGGAAAGTGTTTTTCTTGCCAATATTCTAATTTTGGAAATTTTGATTTCCTCCACTAAAGTGGCCATTGCGGTTCGAATGAGACCATTTGCGAGATTCTAGGACCTCGGGAAAGTGTTTTTCTTGCCAATATTCTAATTTTGGAAATTTTGATTTCCTCCACTAAAGTGGCCATTGCGGTTCGAATGAGACCATTTGCGAGGTTCTAGGACCTCGGGAAAGTGTTTTTCTTGACAATATTCTAATTTTGGAAATTTTGATTTCCTCAACTAAAGTGGCCATTGCGGTTCGAATGAGACAATTTGCGAGATTCTAGGACCCTGGGAAAAGCTCAAAAAGTACCAACTTTTTCTGTGAAGGTCCTGGAGCCTTGGAAGTGCTGTCTACCCCCACTAAAACGGCCATTGCGGTTCGAATGAGACCATTTGCGAGGTTCTAGGACCTCGGGAAAGTGTTTTTCTTGCCAATATTCTAATTTTGGAAATTTTGATTTCCTCAACTAAAGTGGCCATTGCGGTTCGAATGAGACCATTTGCGAGGTTCTAGGACACTGGGAAAAGCTCAAAAAGTACCAACATTTTCTGTGAAGGTCCTGGAGCCTTGGAAGTGCTGTCTACCCCCACTAAAACGGCCATTACGGTTCGAATGAGACCATTTGCGAGGTTCTAGTACCTCGGGAAAGTGTTTTTCTTGCCAATGTTCTAATTTTGGAAATTTTGATTTCCTCCACTAAAGTGGCCATTGAGGTTCGAATGAGACCATTTGCGAGGTTCTAGGACCCTGGGAAAAGCTCAAAAAGTACCAACTTTTTCTGTGAAGGTCCTGGAGCCTTGGAAGTGCTGTCTACCCCCACTAAAACGGCCATTGCGGTTCGAATGAGACCATTTGCGAGGTTCTAGGACCTCGGGAAAGTGTTTTTCTTGTCAATGTTCTAATTTTGGAAATTTTGATTTCCTCCACTAAAGTGGCCATTGCGGTTCGAATGAGACCATTTGTTAGGTTCTAGGACCTCGGGAAAGTGTTTTTCTTGTCAATGTTCTAATTTTGGAAATTTTGATTTCCTCCACTAAAGTGGCCATTGCGGTTCGAATGAGACCATTTGCGAGGTTCTAGGACCTCGGGAAAGTGTTTTTCTTGCCAGTGTTCTAATTTTGGAAATTTTGATTTCCTCCACTAAAGTGGCCATTGCGGTTCGAATGAGACCATTTGCGAGGTTCTAGGACCTCGGGAAAGTGTTTTTCTTGCCAATGTTCTAATTTTGGAAATTTTGATTTCCTCCACTAAAGTGGCCATTGAGGTTCGAATGAGACCATTTGCGAGGTTCTAGGACCCTGGGAAAAGCTCAAAAAGTACCAACTTTTTCTGTGAAGGTCCTGGAGCCTTGGAAGTGCTGTCTACCCCCACTAAAACGGCCATTACGGTTCGAATGAGACCATTTGCGAGGTTCTAGTACCTCGGGAAAGTGTTTTTCTTGCCAATGTTCTAATTTTGGAAATTTTGATTTCCTCCACTAAAGTGGCCATTGAGGTTCGAATGAGACCATTTGCGAGGTTCTAGGACCCTGGGAAAAGCTCAAAAAGTACCAACTTTTTCTGTGAAGGTCCTGGAGCCTTGGAAGTGCTGTCTACCCCCACTAAAACGGCCATTGCGGTTCGAATGAGACCATTTGCGAGGTTCTAGGACCTCGGGAAAGTGTTTTTCTTGCCAATATTCTAATTTTGGAAATTTTGATTTCCTCCACTAAAGTGGCCATTGCGGTTCGAATGAGACCATTTGCGAGGTTCTAGGACCTCGGGAAAGTGTTTTTCTTGCCAATATTCTAATTTTGGAAATTTTGATTTCCTCCACTAAAGTGGCCATTGCGGTTCGAATGAGACCATTTGCGAGGTTCTAGGACCTCGGGAAAGTGTTTTTCTTGCCAATGTTCTAATTTTGGAAATTTTGATTTCCTCCACTAAAGTGGCCATTGAGGTTCGAATGAGACCATTTGCGAGGTTCTAGGACCCTGGGAAAAGCTCAAAAAGTACCAACTTTTTCTGTGAAGGTCCTGGAGCCTTGGAAGTGCTGTCTACCCCCACTAAAACGGCCATTGCGGTTCGAATGAGACCATTTGCGAGGTTCTAGGACCTCGGTAAAGTGTTTTTCTTGCCAATGTTCTAATTTTGGAAATTTTGATTTCCTCCACTAAAGTGGCCATTGCGGTTCGAATGAGACCATTTGCGAGGTTCTAGGACCTCGGGAAAGTGTTTTTCTTGCCAATATTCTAATTTTGGAAATTTTGATTTCCTCCACTAAAGTGGCCATTGCGGTTCGAATGAGACCATTTGCGAGGTTCTAGGACCTCGGGAAAGTGTTTTTCTTGCCAATGTTCTAATTTTGGAAATTTTGATTTCCTCCACTAAAGTGGCCATTGAGGTTCGAATGAGACCATTTGCGAGGTTCTAGGACCCTGGGAAAAGCTCAAAAAGTACCAACTTTTTCTGTGAAGGTCCTGGAGCCTTGGAAGTGCTGTCTACCCCCACTAAAATGGCCATTGCGGTTCGAATGAGACCATTTGCGAGGTTCTAGGTCCTCGGGAAAGTGTTTTTCTTGCCAATATTCTAATTTTGGAAATTTTGCTTCCTCCACTAAAGTGGCCATTTCGGTTCGAATGAGACCATTTGCGAGGTTCTAGGACCTCGGGAAAGTGTTTTTCTTGCCAATGTTCTAATTTTGGAAATTTTGATTTCCTCCACTAAAGTGGCCATTGCGGTTCGAATGAGACCATTTGCGAGGTTCTAGGACCCTGGGAAAAGCTCAAAAAGTACCAACTTTTTCTGTGAAGGTCCTGGAGCCATAGAAGTGCTGTCTACCCCCACTAAAACGGCCATTGCGGTTCGAATGAGACCATTTGCGAGGTTCTAGGACCTCGGGAAAGTGTTTTTCTTGCCAATGTTCTAATTTTGGAAATTTTGATTTCCTCCACTAAAGTGGCCATTGCGGTTCGAATGAGACCATTTGCGAGATTCTAGGACCTCGGGAAAGTGTTTTTCTTGCCAATATTCTAATTTTGGAAATTTTGATTTCCTCCACTAAAGTGGCCATTGCGGTTCGAATGAGACCATTTGCGAGGTTCTAGGACCTCGGGAAAGTGTTTTTCTTGACAATATTCTAATTTTGGAAATTTTGATTTCCTCAACTAAAGTGGCCATTGCGGTTCGAATGAGACAATTTGCGAGGTTCTAGGACCCTGGGAAAAGCTCAAAAAGTACCAACTTTTTCTGTGAAGGTCCTGGAGCCTTGGAAGTGCTGTCTACCCCCACTAAAACGGCCATTGCGGTTCGAATGAGACCATTTGCGAGGTTCTAGGACCTCGGGAAAGTGTTTTTCTTGCCAATATTCTAATTTTGGAAATTTTGATTTCCTCAACTAAAGTGGCCATTGCGGTTCGAATGAGACCATTTGCGAGGTTCTAGGACACTGGGAAAAGCTCAAAAAGTACCAACATTTTCTGTGAAGGTCCTGGAGCCTTGGAAGTGCTGTCTACCCCCACTAAAACGGCCATTACGGTTCGAATGAGACCATTTGCGAGGTTCTAGTACCTCGGGAAAGTGTTTTTTCTTGCCAATGTTCTAATTTTGGAAATTTTGATTTCCTCCACTAAAGTGGCCATTGAGGTTCGAATGAGACCATTTGCGAGGTTCTAGGACCCTGGGAAAAGCTCAAAAAGTACCAACTTTTTCTGTGAAGGTCCTGGAGCCTTGGAAGTGCTGTCTACCCCCACTAAAACGGCCATTGCGGTTCGAATGAGACCATTTGCGAGGTTCTAGGACCTCGGGAAAGTGTTTTTCTTGTCAATGTTCTAATTTTGGAAATTTTGATTTCCTCCACTAAAGTGGCCATTGCGGTTCGAATGAGACCATTTGTTAGGTTCTAGGACCTCGGGAAAGTGTTTTTCTTGTCAATGTTCTAATTTTGGAAATTTTGATTTCCTCCACTAAAGTGGCCATTGCGGTTCGAATGAGACCATTTGCGAGGTTCTAGGACCTCGGGAAAGTGTTTTCTTGCCAGTGTTCTAATTTTGGAAATTTTGATTTCCTCCACTAAAGTGGCCATTGCGGTTCGAATGAGACCATTTGCGAGGTTCTAGGACCTCGGGAAAGTGTTTTTCTTGCCAATATTCTAATTTTGGAAATTTTGCTTCCTCCACTAAAGTGGCCATTTCGGTTCGAATGAGACCATTTGCGAGGTTCTAGGACCTCGGGAAAGTGTTTTTCTTGCCAATGTTCTAATTTTGGAAATTTTGATTTCCTCCACTAAAGTGGCCATTGAGGTTCGAATGAGACCATTTGCGAGGTTCTAGGACCCTGGGAAAAGCTCAAAAAGTACCAACATTTTCTGTGAAGGTCCTGGAGCCTTGGAAGTGCTGTCTACCCCCACTAAAACGGCCATTACGGTTCGAATGAGACCATTTGCGAGGTTCTAGTACCTCGGGAAAGTGTTTTTCTTGCCAATGTTCTAATTTTGGAAATTTTGATTTCCTCCACTAAAGTGGCCATTGAGGTTCGAATGAGACCATTTGCGAGGTTCTAGGACCCTGGGAAAAGCTCAAAAAGTACCAACTTTTTCTGTGAAGGTCCTGGAGCCTTGGAAGTGCTGTCTACCCCCACTAAAACGGCCATTGCGGTTCGAATGAGACCATTTGCGAGGTTCTAGGACCTCGGGAAAGTGTTTTTCTTGTCAATGTTCTAATTTTGGAAATTTTGATTTCCTCCACTAAAGTGGCCATTGCGGGTCGAATGAGACCATTTGTTAGGTTCTAGGACCTCGGGAAAGTGTTTTTCTTGTCAATGTTCTAATTTTGGAAATTTTGATTTCCTCCACTAAAGTGGCCATTGCGGTTCGAATGAGACCATTTGCGAGGTTCTAGGACCTCGGGAAAGTGTTTTTCTTGCCAGTGTTCTAATTTTGGAAATTTTGATTTCCTCCACTAAAGTGGCCATTGCGGTTCGAATGAGACCATTTGCGAGGTTCTAGGACCTCGGGAAAGTGTTTTTCTTGCCAATATTCTAATTTTGGAAATTTTGCTTCCTCCACTAAAGTGGCCATTTCGGTTCGAATGAGACCATTTGCGAGGTTCTAGGACCTCGGGAAAGTGTTTTTCTTGCCAATGTTCTAATTTTGGAAATTTTGATTTCCTCCACTAAAGTGGCCATTGAGGTTCGAATGAGACCATTTGCGAGGTTCTAGGACCCTGGGAAAAGCTCAAAAAGTACCAACTTTTTCTGTGAAGGTCCTGGAGCCTTAGAAGTGCTGTCTACCCCCACTAAAACGGCCATTGCGGTTCGAATGAGACCATTTGCGAGGTTCTAGGACTTCGGGAAAGTGTTTTTCTTGCCAATGTTCTAATTTTGGAAATTTTGATTTCCTCCACTAAAGTGGCCATTGCGGTTCGAATGAGACCATTTGCGAGATTCTAGGACCTCGGGAAAGTGTTTTTCTTGCCAATATTCTAATTTTGGAAATTTTGATTTCCTCCACTAAAGTGGCCATTGAGGTTCGAATGAGACCATTTGCGAGGTTCTAGGACCCTGGGAAAAGCTCAAAAAGTACCAACTTTTTCTGTGAAGGTCCTGGAGCCTTAGAAGTGCTGTCTACCCCCACTAAAACGGCCATTGCGGTTCGAATGAGACCATTTGCGAGGTTCTAGTACCTCGGGAAAGTGTTTTTCTTGCCAATGTTCCAATTTTGGAAATTTTGATTTCCTCCACTAAAGTGGCCATTGAGGTTCGAATGAGACCATTTGCGAGGTTCTAGGACCTCGGGAAAGTGTTTTTCTTGTCAATGTTCTAATTTTGGAAATTTTGATTTCCTCCACTAAAGTGGCCATTGCGGTTCGAATGAGACCATTTGCGAGGTTCTAGGACATCGGGAAAGTGTTTTTCTTGCCAATGTTCTAATTTTGGAAATTTTGATTTCCTCCACTAAAGTGGCCATTGAGGTTCGAATGAGACCATTTGCGAGGTTCTAGGACCCTGGGAAAAGCTCAAAAAGTACCAACTTTTTCTGTGAAGGTCCTGGAGCCTTGGAAGTGCTGTCTACCCCCACTAAAACGGCCATTGCGGTTCGAATGAGACCATTTGCGAGGTTCTAGGACCTCAGGAAAGTGTTTTTCTTGCCAATGTTCTAATTTTGGAAATTTTGATTTCCTCCACTAAAGTGGCCATTGAGGTTCGAATGAGACCATTTGCGAGGTTCTAGGACCTCGGGAAAGTGTTTTTCTTGTCAATGTTCTAATTTTGGAAATTTTGATTTCCTCCACTAAAGTGGCCATTGCGGTTCGAATGAGACCATTTGCGAGGTTCTAGGACATCGGGAAAGTGTTTTTCTTGCCAATGTTCTAATTTTGGAAATTTTGATTTCCTCCACTAAAGTGGCCATTGAGGTTCGAATGAGACCATTTGCGAGGTTCTAGGACCCTGGGAAAAGCTCAAAAAGTACCAACTTTTTCTGTGAAGGTCCTGGAGCCTTGGAAGTGCTGTCTACCCCCACTAAAACGGCCATTGCGGTTCGAATGAGACCATTTGCGAGGTTCTAGGACCTCGGGAAAGTGTTTTTCTTGCCAATGTTCTAATTTTGGAAATTTTGCTTCCTCCACTAAAGTGGCCATTTCGGTTCGAATGAGACCATTTGCGAGGTTCTAGGACCTCGGGAAAGTGTTTTTCTTGCCAATGTTCTAATTTTGGAAATTTTGATTTCCTCCACTAAAGTGGCCATTGAGGTTCGAATGAGACCATTTGCGAGGTTCTAGGACCCTGGGAAAAGCTCAAAAAGTACCAACTTTTTCTGTGAAGGTCCTGGAGCCTTAGAAGTGCTGTCTACCCCCACTAAAACGGCCATTGCGGTTCGAATGAGACCATTTGCGAGGTTCTAGGACCTCGGGAAAGTGTTTTTCTTGCCAATGTTCTAATTTTGGAAATTTTGATTTCCTCCACTAAAGTGGCCATTGCGGTTCGAATGAGACCATTTGCGAGGTTCTAGGACCTCGGGAAAGTGTTTTTCTTGCCAATATTCTAATTTTGGAAATTTTGATTTCCTCCACTAAAGTGGCCATTGCGGTTCGAATGAGACCATTTGCGAGGTTCTAGGACCTCGGGAAAGTGTTTTTCTTGCCAATGTTCTAATTTTGGAAATTTTGATTTCCTCCACTAAAGTGGCCATTGAGGTTCGAATGAGACCATTTGCGAGGTTCTAGGACCCTGGGAAAAGCTCAAAAAGTACCAACTTTTTCTGTGAAGGTCCTGGAGCCTTGGAAGTGCTGTCTACCCCCACTAAAACGGCCATTGCGGTTCGAATGAGACCATTTGCGAGGTTCTAGGACCTCGGGAAAGTGTTTTTCTTGCCAATGTTCTAATTTTGGAAATTTTGATTTCCTCCACTAAAGTGGCCATTGCGGTTCGAATGAGACCATTTGCGAGGTTCTAGGACCTCGGGAAAGTGTTTTTCTTGCCAATATTCTAATTTTGGAAATTTTGATTTCCTCCACTAAAGTGGCCATTGAGGTTCGAATGAGACCATTTGCGAGGTTCTAGGACCCTGGGAAAAGCTCAAAAAGTACCAACTTTTTCTGTGAAGGTCCTGGAGCCATAGAAGTGCTGTCTACCCCCACTAAAACGGCCATTGCGGTTCGAATGAGACCATTTGCGAGGTTCTAGGACCTCGGGAAAGTGTTTTTCTTGCCAATGTTCTAATTTTGGAAATTTTGATTTCCTCCACTAAAGTGGCCATTGCGGTTCGAATGAGACCATTTGCGAGATTCTAGGACCTCGGGAAAGTGTTTTTCTTGCCAATATTCTAATTTTGGAAATTTTGATTTCCTCCACTAAAGTGGCCATTGCGGTTCGAATGAGACCATTTGCGAGGTTCTAGGACCTCGGGAAAGTGTTTTTCTTGACAATATTCTAATTTTGGAAATTTTGATTTCCTCAACTAAAGTGGCCATTGCGGTTCGAATGAGACCATTTGCGAGGTTCTAGGACCCTGGGAAAAGCTCAAAAAGTACCAACGTTTTCTGTGAAGGTCCTGGAGCCTTGGAAGTGCTGTCTACCCCCACTAAAACGGCCATTGCGGTTCGAATGAGACCATTTGCGAGGTTCTAGGACCTCGGGAAAGTGTTTTTCTTGCCAATATTCTAATTTTGGAAATTTTGATTTCCTCAACTAAAGTGGCCATTGCGGTTCGAATGAGACCATTTGCGAGGTTCTAGGACACTGGGAAAAGCTCAAAAAGTACCAACATTTTCTGTGAAGGTCCTGGAGCCTTGGAAGTGCTGTCTACCCCCACTAAAACGGCCATTACGGTTCGAATGAGACCATTTGCGAGGTTCTAGTACCTCGGGAAAGTGTTTTTCTTGCCAATGTTCTAATTTTGGAAATTTTGATTTCCTCCACTAAAGTGGCCATTGAGGTTCGAATGAGACCATTTGCGAGGTTCTAGGACCCTGGGAAAAGCTCAAAAAGTACCAACTTTTTCTGTGAAGGTCCTGGAGCCTTGGAAGTGCTGTCTACCCCCACTAAAACGGCCATTGCGGTTCGAATGAGACCATTTGCGAGGTTCTAGGACCTCGGGAAAGTGTTTTTCTTGTCAATGTTCTAATTTTGGAAATTTTGATTTCCTCCACTAAAGTGGCCATTGCGGTTCGAATGAGACCATTTGTTAGGTTCTAGGACCTCGGGAAAGTGTTTTTCTTGTCAATGTTCTAATTTTGGAAATTTTGATTTCCTCCACTAAAGTGGCCATTGCGGTTCGAATGAGACCATTTGCGAGGTTCTAGGACCTCGGGAAAGTGTTTTTCTTGACAATATTCTAATTTTGGAAATTTTGATTTCCTCAACTAAAGTGGCCATTGCGGTTCGAATGAGACAATTTGCGAGGTTCTAGGACCCTGGGAAAAGCTCAAAAAGTACCAACTTTTTCTGTGAAGGTCCTGGAGCCTTGGAAGTGCTGTCTACCCCCACTAAAACGGCCATTGCGGTTCGAATGAGACCATTTGCGAGGTTCTAGGACCTCGGGAAAGTGTTTTTCTTGCCAATATTCTAATTTTGGAAATTTTGATTTCCTCAACTAAAGTGGCCATTGCGGTTCGAATGAGACCATTTGCGAGGTTCTAGGACACTGGGAAAAGCTCAAAAAGTACCAACATTTTCTGTGAAGGTCCTGGAGCCTTGGAAGTGCTGTCTACCCCCACTAAAACGGCCATTACGGTTCGAATGAGACCATTTGCGAGGTTCTAGTACCTCGGGAAAGTGTTTTTCTTGCCAATGTTCTAATTTTGGAAATTTTGATTTCCTCCACTAAAGTGGCCATTGAGGTTCGAATGAGACCATTTGCGAGGTTCTAGGACCCTGGGAAAAGCTCAAAAAGTACCAACTTTTTCTGTGAAGGTCCTGGAGCCTTGGAAGTGCTGTCTACCCCCACTAAAACGGCCATTGCGGTTCGAATGAGACCATTTGCGAGGTTCTAGGACCTCGGGAAAGTGTTTTTCTTGTCAATGTTCTAATTTTGGAAATTTTGATTTCCTCCACTAAAGTGGCCATTGCGGTTCGAATGAGACCATTTGTTAGGTTCTAGGACCTCGGGAAAGTGTTTTTCTTGTCAATGTTCTAATTTTGGAAATTTTGATTTCCTCCACTAAAGTGGCCATTGCGGTTCGAATGAGACCATTTGCGAGGTTCTAGGACCTCGGGAAAGTGTTTTTCTTGCCAGTGTTCTAATTTTGGAAATTTTGATTTCCTCCACTAAAGTGGCCATTGCGGTTCGAATGAGACCATTTGCGAGGTTCTAGGACCTCGGGAAAGTGTTTTTCTTGCCAATATTCTAATTTTGGAAATTTTGCTTCCTCCACTAAAGTGGCCATTTCGGTTCGAATGAGACCATTTGCGAGGTTCTAGGACCTCGGGAAAGTGTTTTTCTTGCCAATGTTCTAATTTTGGAAATTTTGATTTCCTCCACTAAAGTGGCCATTGAGGTTCGAATGAGACCATTTGCGAGGTTCTAGGACCCTGTGAAAAGCTCAAAAAGTACCAACATTTTCTGTGAAGGTCCTGGAGCCTTGGAAGTGCTGTCTACCCCCACTAAAACGGCCATTACGGTTCGAATGAGACCATTTGCGAGGTTCTAGTACCTCGGGAAAGTGTTTTTCTTGCCAATGTTCTAATTTTGGAAATTTTGATTTCCTCAACTAAAGTGGCCATTGCGGTTCGAATGAGACCATTTGCGAGGTTCTAGGACACTGGGAAAAGCTCAAAAAGTACCAACATTTTCTGTGAAGGTCCTGGAGCCTTGGAAGTGCTGTCTACCCCCACTAAAACGGCCATTACGGTTCGAATGAGACCATTTGCGAGGTTCTAGTACCTCGGGAAAGTGTTTTTCTTGCCAATGTTCTAATTTTGGAAATTTTGATTTCCTCCACTAAAGTGGCCATTGAGGTTCGAATGAGACCATTTGCGAGGTTCTAGGACCCTGGGAAAAGCTCAAAAAGTACCAACTTTTTCTGTGAAGGTCCTGGAGCCTTGGAAGTGCTGTCTACCCCCACTAAAACGGCCATTGCGGTTCGAATGAGACCATTTGCGAGGTTCTAGGACCTCGGGAAAGTGTTTTTCTTGTCAATGTTCTAATTTTGGAAATTTTGATTTCCTCCACTAAAGTGGCCATTGCGGTTCGAATGAGACCATTTGTTAGGTTCTAGGACCTCGGGAAAGTGTTTTTCTTGTCAATGTTCTAATTTTGGAAATTTTGATTTCCTCCACTAAAGTGGCCATTGCGGTTCGAATGAGACCATTTGCGAGGTTCTAGGACCTCGGGAAAGTGTTTTTCTTGACAATATTCTAATTTTGGAAATTTTGATTTCCTCAACTAAAGTGGCCATTGCGGTTCGAATGAGACAATTTGCGAGGTTCTAGGACCCTGGGAAAAGCTCAAAAAGTACCAACTTTTTCTGTGAAGGTCCTGGAGCCTTGGAAGTGCTGTCTACCCCCACTAAAACGGCCATTGCGGTTCGAATGAGACCATTTGCGAGGTTCTAGGACCTCGGGAAAGTGTTTTTCTTGCCAATATTCTAATTTTGGAAATTTTGATTTCCTCAACTAAAGTGGCCATTGCGGTTCGAATGAGACCATTTGCGAGGTTCTAGGACACTGGGAAAAGCTCAAAAAGTACCAACATTTTCTGTGAAGGTCCTGGAGCCTTGGAAGTGCTGTCTACCCCCACTAAAACGGCCATTACGGTTCGAATGAGACCATTTGCGAGGTTCTAGTACCTCGGGAAAGTGTTTTTCTTGCCAATGTTCTAATTTTGGAAATTTTGATTTCCTCCACTAAAGTGGCCATTGAGGTTCGAATGAGACCATTTGCGAGGTTCTAGGACCCTGGGAAAAGCTCAAAAAGTACCAACTTTTTCTGTGAAGGTCCTGGAGCCTTGGAAGTGCTGTCTACCCCCACTAAAACGGCCATTGCGGTTCGAATGAGACCATTTGCGAGGTTCTAGGACCTCGGGAAAGTGTTTTTCTTGTCAATGTTCTAATTTTGGAAATTTTGATTTCCTCCACTAAAGTGGCCATTGCGGTTCGAATGAGACCATTTGTTAGGTTCTAGGACCTCGGGAAAGTGTTTTTCTTGTCAATGTTCTAATTTTGGAAATTTTGATTTCCTCCACTAAAGTGGCCATTGCGGTTCGAATGAGACCATTTGCGAGGTTCTAGGACCTCGGGAAAGTGTTTTTCTTGCCAATGTTTTAATTTTGGAAATTTTGATTTCCTCCACTAAAGTGGCCATTGCGGTTCGAATGAGACCATTTGCGAGGTTCTAGGACCTCGGGAAAGTGTTTTTTCTTGCCAATATTCTAATTTTGGAAATTTTGATTTCCTCCACTAAAGTGGCCATTGCGGTTCGAATGAGACCATTTGCGAGGTTCTAGGACCTCGGGAAAGTGTTTTTCTTGCCAATGTTCTAATTTTGGAAATTTTGATTTCCTCCACTAAAGTGGCCATTGAGGTTCGAATGAGACCATTTGCGAGGTTCTAGGACCCTGGGAAAAGCTCAAAAAGTACCAACTTTTTCTGTGAAGGTCCTGGAGCCTTGGAAGTGCTGTCTACCCCCACTAAAATGGCCATTGCGGTTCGAATGAGACCATTTGCGAGGTTCTAGGTCCTCGGGAAAGTGTTTTTCTTGCCAATATTCTAATTTTGGAAATTTTGCTTCCTCCACTAAAGTGGCCATTTCGGTTCGAATGAGACCATTTGCGAGGTTCTAGGACCTCGGGAAAGTGTTTTTCTTGCCAATGTTCTAATTTTGGAAATTTTGATTTCCTCCACTAAAGTGGCCATTGCGGTTCGAATGAGACCATTTGCGAGGTTCTAGGACCCTGGGAAAAGCTCAAAAAGTACCAACTTTTTCTGTGAAGGTCCTGGAGCCATAGAAGTGCTGTCTACCCCCACTAAAACGGCCATTGCGGTTCGAATGAGACCATTTGCGAGGTTCTAGGACCTCGGGAAAGTGTTTTTCTTGCCAATGTTCTAATTTTGGAAATTTTGATTTCCTCCACTAAAGTGGCCATTGCGGTTCGAATGAGACCATTTGCGAGATTCTAGGACCTCGGGAAAGTGTTTTTCTTGCCAATATTCTAATTTTGGAAATTTTGATTTCCTCCACTAAAGTGGCCATTGCGGTTCGAATGAGACCATTTGCGAGGTTCTAGGACCTCGGGAAAGTGTTTTTCTTGACAATATTCTAATTTTGGAAATTTTGATTTCCTCAACTAAAGTGGCCATTGCGGTTCGAATGAGACAATTTGCGAGGTTCTAGGACCCTGGGAAAAGCTCAAAAAGTACCAACTTTTTCTGTGAAGGTCCTGGAGCCTTGGAAGTGCTGTCTACCCCCACTAAAACGGCCATTGCGGTTCGAATGAGACCATTTGCGAGGTTCTAGGACCTCGGGAAAGTGTTTTTCTTGCCAATATTCTAATTTTGGAAATTTTGATTTCCTCAACTAAAGTGGCCATTGCGGTTCGAATGAGACCATTTGCGAGGTTCTAGGACACTGGGAAAAGCTCAAAAAGTACCAACATTTTCTGTGAAGGTCCTGGAGCCTTGGAAGTGCTGTCTACCCCCACTAAAACGGCCATTACGGTTCGAATGAGACCATTTGCGAGGTTCTAGTACCTCGGGAAAGTGTTTTTCTTGCCAATGTTCTAATTTTGGAAATTTTGATTTCCTCCACTAAAGTGGCCATTGAGGTTCGAATG
>NW_027176414.1:60000-70000 GCF_023349555.1 Cebidichthys violaceus | reverse complement strand
CCTAGGGACATAGCCTGGCTCTGCCTAGCTCTCTGGTACTCGCTCAGAGGACCAGGACCACGTGAAATGTATTTCATCCAGCTTATATGTGTTAAAGTGTCCGTTTTTAAGGTCATAAGGCCGGATAAATCATTTACATTCAACCGCTTGGAGCTCACTTGCAGTCCAATGTCGCCATCCTGTGGACAAAGTGAGAGTTGCAGTTTGGAATTACACTTAGAAAAAAACCAGCAAACTGACCTCCAGGCCCTGTATTGTGGATGTGGAGGCCGCTTTGGAGGCTCTAGCTCGGCCTAGGGACATAGCCTGGCTCTGCCTAGCTCTCTGGTACTCGCTCAGAGGACCAGGACCACGTGAAATGTATTTCATCCAGCTTATATGTGTTAAAGTGTCCGTTTTTAAGGTCATAAGGCCGGATAAATCATTTACATTCAACCGCTTGGAGCTCACTTGCAGTCCAATGTCGCCATCCTGTGGACAAAGTGAGAGTTGCAGTTTGGAATTACACTTAGAAAAAAACCAGCAAACTGACCTCCAGGCCCTGTATTGTGGATGTGGAGGCCGCTTTGGAGGCTCTAGCTCGGCCTAGGGACATAGCCTGGCTCTGCCTAGCTCTCTGGTACTCGCTCAGAGGACCAGGACCACGTGAAATGTATTTCATCCAGCTTATATGTGTAAAAGTGTCCGTTTTTAGGGTCATAAGGCCGGATAAATCATTTACATTCAACCGCTTGGAGCTCACTTGCAGTCCAATGTCGCCATCCTGTGGACAAAGTGAGAGTTGCAGTTTGGAATTACACTTAGAAAAAAACCAGCAAACTGACCTCCAGGCCCTGTATTGTGGATGTGGAGGCCGCTTTGGAGGCTCCAGCTCGGCCTAGGGACATAGCCTGGCTCTGCCTAGCTCTCTGGTACTCGCTCAGAGGACCAGGACCACGTGAAATGCATTTCATCCAGCTTATATGTGTTAAAGTGTCCGTTTTTAGGGTCATAAGGCCGGATAAATCAGTTGCATTCAACCGCTTGGAGCTCACTTGCAGTCCAATGTCGCCATCCTGTGGACAAAGTGAGAGTTGCAGTTTGGAATTACACTTAGAAAAAAACCAGCAAACTGACCTCCAGGCCCTGTATTGTGGATGTGGAGGCCGCTTTGGAGGCTCTAGCTCGGCCTAGGGACATAGCCTGGCTCTGCCTAGCTCTCTGGTACTCGCTCAGAGGACCAGGACCACGTGAAATGTATTTCATCCAGCTTATATGTGTTAAAGTGTCCGTTTTTAAGGTCATAAGGCCGGATAAATCATTTACATTCAACCGCTTGGAGCTCACTTGCAGTCCAATGTCGCCATCCTGTGGACAAAGTGAGAGTTGCAGTTTGGAATTACACTTAGAAAAAAACCAGCAAACTGACCTCCAGGCCCTGTATTGTGGATGTGGAGGCCGCTTTGGAGGCTCTAGCTCGGCCTAGGGACATAGCCTGGCTCTGCCTAGCTCTCTGGTACTCGCTCAGAGGACCAGGACCACGTGAAATGTATTTCATCCAGCTTATATGTGTAAAAGTGTCCGTTTTTAGGGTCATAAGGCCGGATAAATCAGTTGCATTCAACCGCTTGGAGCTCACTTGCAGTCCAATGTCGCCATCCTGTGGACAAAGTGAGAGTTGCAGTTTGGAATTACACTTAGAAAAAAACCAGCAAACTGACCTCCAGGCCCTGTATTGTGGATGTGGAGGCCGCTTTGGAGGCTCTAGCTCGGCCTAGGGACATAGCCTGGCTCTGCCTAGCTCTCTGGTACTCGCTCAGAGGACCAGGACCACGTGAAATGTATTTCATCCAGCTTATATGTGTTAAAGTGTCCGTTTTTAAGGTCATAAGGCCGGATAAATCATTTACATTCAACCGCTTGGAGCTCACTTGCAGTCCAATGTCGCCATCCTGTGGACAAAGTGAGAGTTGCAGTTTGGAATTACACTTAGAAAAAAACCAGCAAACTGACCTCCAGGCCCTGTATTGTGGATGTGGAGGCCGCTTTGGAGGCTCTAGCTCGGCCTAGGGACATAGCCTGGCTCTGCCTAGCTCTCTGGTACTCGCTCAGAGGACCAGGACCACGTGAAATGTATTTCATCCAGCTTATATGTGTAAAAGTGTCCGTTTTTAGGGTCATAAGGCCGGATAAATCAGTTGCATTCAACCGCTTGGAGCTCACTTGCAGTCCAATGTCGCCATCCTGTGGACAAAGTGAGAGTTGCAGTTTGGAATTACACTTAGAAAAAAACCAGCAAACTGACCTCCAGGCCCTGTATTGTGGATGTGGAGGCCGCTTTGGAGGCTCTAGCTCGGCCTAGGGACATAGCCTGGCTCTGCCTAGCTCTCTGGTACTCGCTCAGAGGACCAGGACCACGTGAAATGTATTTCATCCAGCTTATATGTGTAAAAGTGTCCGTTTTTAGGGTCATAAGGCCGGATAAATCATTTACAGTCACCCGCTTGGAGCTCACTTGCAGTCCAATGTCGCCATCCTGTGGACAAAGTGAGAGTTGCAGTTTGGAATTACACTTAGAAAAAAACCAGCAAACTGACCTCCAGGCCCTGTATTGTGGTTGTGGAGGCCGCTTTGGAGGCTCTAGCTCGGCTAGTTGAAGGCTTTAGCGCTTCTCTCCCATCTACCAGGGGCACGAAACTAAATTACCAGGGGCATGAACGTCCTGAACGGTCGGAGTTTTGGTTTTAACCCAGGGGGGGTGCTTAAGTGTGGGGGCCCGGGACCGCCTGGAGACGGGGTTAGAAGGGTAGCTGCCGGAGGTGTCTCTGCGGGCTTTTGGTGAGGGGTGGCCGGGTGGGGGTGGGTCCGGTTGGGGGGGGGTGTTTTTGGAGGGCTATTTTTTATTTTTTCCCCGTTTTTGGTGGGAGCTTGAGTCAGAGGTGTTGGTGGGTGACTAGGGGGGTGCTGCGGAGGTCCTGTGGCCGGGAAAGGTGCCTTATTTCCGGGTGTGGATGAGTGGATGAGGCTGGTGCTGTGGGAGTGCTTTTCTCACACTTTCTCCCACTATTTCGGTCTGCTTTAAGCAGAGGTGATGCTGGGTGACCAGGGGGGTGCTGCGGAGGTCCTGTGGCCAGGAAAGGTGCCTGATTTCCGGGTGTGGATGAGTGGATGAGGCTGGTGCTGTGGGAGTGCTTTTCACACACTTTCTCCCACTATTTCGGTCTGCTTTAAGCAGAGGTGATGGAGGGTGACCAGGGGGATGCTGCGGAGGTCCTGTGGCCGGGATAGGTGCCTTATTTCCGGGTGTGGATGAGTGGATGAGGCTGGTGCTGTGGGAGTGCTTTTCTCACACTTTCTCCCACTATTTCGGTCTGCTTTAAGCAGAGGTGATGCTGGGTGACCAGGGGGGTGCTGCGGAGGTCCTGTGGCCGGGAAAGGTGCCTTATTTCCGGGTGTGGATGAGTGGATGAGGCTGGTGCTGTGGGAGTGCTTTTCACACACTTTCTCCCACTATTTCGGTCTGCTTTAAGCAGAGGTGATGCTGGGTGACCAGGGGGATGCTGCGGAGGTCCTGTGGCCGGGATAGGTGCCTGATTTCCGGGTGTGGATGAGTGGATGAGGCTGGTGCTGTGGGAGTGCTTTTCTCACACTTTCTCCCACTATTTCGGTCTGCTTTAAGCAGAGGTGATGCTGGGTGACCAGGGGGGTGCTGCGGAGGTCCTGTGGCCGGGAAAGGTGCCTGATTTCCGGGTGTGGATGAGTGGATGAGGCTGGTGCTGTGGGAGTGCTTTTCTCACACTTTCTCCCACTATTTCGGTCTGCTTTAAGCAGAGGTGATGCTGGGTGACCAGGGGGGTGCTGCGGAGGTCCTGTGGCCGGGAAAGGTGCCTGATTTCCGGGTGTGGATGAGTGGATGAGGCTGGTGCTGTGGGAGTGCTTTTCACACACTTTCTCCCACTATTTCGGTCTGCTTTAAGCAGAGGTGATGGAGGGTGACCAGGGGGATGCTGCGGAGGTCCTGTGGCCGGGATAGGTGCCTGATTTCCGGGTGTGGATGAGTGGATGAGGCTGGTGCTGTGTGAGTGCTTTTCACACACTTTCTCCCACTATTTCGGGTTGCTTTAAGCAGAGGTGATGCTGGGTGACCAGGGAGATGCTGCGGAGGTCCTGTGGCCGGGATAGGTGCCTTATTTCCGGGTGTGGATGAGATGAGAGTGGGGGTGCTTTCCACACCCGAATTTATCCTTTCTCCCCTTCTGTTTTTCGGACCCTTTTGTGTCAGTGTTGCTGGGTGCCAGGGGGATGCTGTGGAGGTGTTTTATCCGGAAAAAGTGCTTTTTTCCGGGCGTGAGCGAGATGTGTGTCTGGGTGCTCTTCAGCCCGGACTTTGCCTTTCTCACCCTTCTTTTTTCAGGCCCTTTTGTGGCAGTGTTGCTGGGTGCCAGGGGGATGCTCTGGAGGAGGCCCACCCGGAAAAAGTGCTGTTTTCCGGGTGTGGGTGAGATGAGAGTGGGGGTGCTTTCCACGCCCGAATTTACCCTTTCTCCTCTTCTGTTTTTCTAGCCCTTTTGTGTCAGTGTTGGGGGGAGCCCAGGGGATGCTCTGGAGGTGTTTTACCGGGGAAAAAGTGCTTTTTTCCGGGCGTGAGCGAGATGTGTGTCTGGGTGCTCTTCAGCCCGGACTTTGCCTTTCTCACCCTTCTTTTTTCAGGCCCTTTTGTGGCAGTGTTGCTGGGTGCCAGGGGGATGCTCTGGAGGAGGCCCACCCGGGAAAAGTGCTCTTTTTCCGGGTGTGGAGGAGATGAGAGTGGGGATGCTTTCCACGCCCGAATTTACCCTTTCCCACCCTCCGTTTTTCGGGTCCTTTTGTGGGAGTGTTGCTGGGTGCCAGGGGGTTGCTCTGGAGGAGGCCCACCCGGAAAAAGTGCTGTTTTCCGGGTGTGGGTGAGATGAGAGTGGGGGTGCTTTCCACGCCCGAATTTACCCTTTCTCACCATCCGTTTTTCGGGCCCTTTTGTGGGAGTGTTGGGGGGAGCCCAGGGGATGCTCTGGAGGTGAGTCACCCGGAAAAAGTGCTCGTTTTCCGGGTGTGGAAGGGATGAGAGTGGGGGTGCCTTCCACGCCCGAATTTACCCTTTCCCACCCTCCGTTTTTCGGGCCCTTTTGTGGGAGTGTTGCTGGGAGCCCAGGGGATGCTCTGGATGTGAGTCACCCGGAAAAAGTGCCATTTTCCGGGCGTGAGCGAGATGTGTGTCTGGGTGCTTTTCAGCCCAAACTTACCCTTTTTCACCCTCTTTTTTTCGGGTCCTTTTGTGGGAGTGTTGCTGGGTGCCAGGGGGTTGCTCTGGAGGAGGCCCACCCGGAAAAAGTGCTGTTTTCCGGGTGTGGGTGAGATGAGAGTGGGGGTGCTTTCCACGCCCGAATTTACCCTTTCTCACCATCCGTTTTTCGGGCCCTTTTGTGGGAGTGTTGGGGGGAGCCCAGGGGATGCTCTGGAGGTGAGTCACCCGGAAAAAGTGCTGTTTTCCGGGCGTGAGCGAGATGTGTGTCTGGGTGCTTTTCAGCCCGAACTTACCCTTTCCCACCCTCTTTTTTTCGGGTCATTTTGTGGGAGTGTTGGGGGGAGCCCAAGGGATGCTCTGGAAGAGGCCCACCCGGAAAAAGTGCTGTTTTCCGGGTGTGGGTGAGATGAGAGTGGGGGTGCTTTCCACGCCCGAATTTACCCTTTCTCACCATCCGTTTTTCGGGCCCTTTTGTGGGAGTGTTGGGGGGAGCCCAGGGGATGCTCTGGAGGTGAGTCACCCGGAAAAAGTGCTGTTTTCCGGGCGTGAGCGAGATGTGTGTCTGGGTGCTTTTCAGCCCGAACTTACCCTTTCCCACCCTCTTTTTTTCGGGTCATTTTGTGGGAGTGTTGGGGGGAGCCCAAGGGATGCTCTGGAAGAGGCCCACCCGGAAAAAGTGCTGTTTTCCGGGTGTGGGTGAGATGAGAGTGGGGGTGCTTTCCACGCCCGAATTTACCCTTTCTCACCATCCGTTTTTCGGGCCCTTTTGTGGGAGTGTTGGGGGGAGCCCAGGGGATGCTCTGGAGGTGAGTCACCCGGAAAAAGTGCTGTTTTCCGGGCGTGAGCGAGATGTGTGTCTGGGTGCTTTTCAGCCCGAACTTACCCTTTCCCACCCTCTTTTTTTCGGGTCATTTTGTGGGAGTGTTGGGGGGAGCCCAAGGGATGCTCTGGAAGAGGCCCACCCGGAAAAAGTGCTGTTTTCCGGGTGTGGGTGAGATGAGAGTGGGGGTGCTTTCCACGCCCGAATTTACCCTTTCTCACCATCCGTTTTTCGGGCCCTCTTGTGGCAGTGTTGGCAGGGGCCTAGGGGATGCGGTGGAGGTCAAAGATCCGGGAAATGTGCCCCCTTTCCCTGGTAAATGACGTCCAGGGCGCTGTCCGTGGTGCTGTCCATGGTGCTGATGTTGCTACGTGAGCTAATGCCCGGAAAAAGCGCCCTAAACTGGGATGATGAGAGAGAGAGAGAGAGAGAGAGAGAGAGAGAGAGAGAGAGAGAGAGAGAGAGAGAGAGAGAGAGAGAGGGCATGGAGCAGCAGTCGGAGGCATCCCAGGGAGAGAGGCATGCTCTGGGGCACGAAAATCCCGGAAAAAGGAAGAAAAAGGGAAAAAAAACCCAGCCGCGTATGTGACGTGACTCTAGGCAACACGAAGCGCTGAAGGCTTCAGCGCTTCGTTGAGTCGCAAGAGTTCCAGGGGCGTAAAAGTCAGAAAAACGCCAAAGTGTCTCTAGGCAACACGAAGCGCTGAAGGCTTCAGCGCTTCGCTGACTCGCAAGAGTTCCAGGGGCGTAAAACCCAGCAAAACGCCAAAGTGTTTCTAGGCAACACGAAGCGCTGAAGGCTTCAGCGCTTCGCTGACTTGCAAGAATTCCAGGGGCGCGAACCTCCAAAAAACGACAGAGTGTCTCTAGGCAAAAACCAATAAGCGCTGAAGCCTTCAGCGCTTATTGGTTTTTGCCTATCCCGATGTGACCACTTTTGGTAGGGGGTAACCAAGCCACCTTGCGCACATTTTGTGAAACCGGTTTTTCAAAAATCTGTCTATCATGAAAAGACAGCGACAGCTTTACTACAAGAAGGCCGGAAAAGTGAAGGCACCACGGAGATAATTTCGGCCCGACTCCCGGTTACCAGGGCGGCAAAGACAGGCGACAACGCGGAAGTACTTTATCCGATTTAAAGCCATTATGCTCGGCCTATGTGATCCGATTTTTTGACGGACAACAGCGGTGTGTTGCGGACGTCTCTTCCCCGCGAATGGAGCGTTCTGGCTGGGCCTGGGAGATCCGAGTTTTGACGGACAACAGCGGAGTGTTGCGGGGAAGCGCTGCCTTAGAAAATGACTTTCAAACGGATTAACTGATTATGTTAACGGCCTCTTTACGCGCGTCCTCCAGGCAGTTACAACGACTGTTTCTGGAGGAGGCTTTGCCTCGGATTGTGAATTTAAAACGGATTGACAGATGACGTTAACGGCCTCTTTACGCACGTCCTCCAGACAGTTATAGCGACTGTTTCTGGAGGAGGCTTTGCCTCGGATTGTGAATTTAAAACGGATTGACAGATGACGTTAACGGCCTCTTTACGCACGTCCTCCAGACAGTTATAGCGACTGTTTCTGGAGGAGGCTTTGCCTCGGATTGTGAATTTAAAACGGATTGACAGATGACGTTAACGGCCTCTTTACGCGCGTCCTCCAGACTGTCACAGCGGCTGTTTGTGGAGGATTTTTGACCCAGCATTATGTCAATAAAACGGATTAAATTATGATGTGTACGGCCTCTTTACGCACGTCCTCCAGACAGTTACAGCGACTGTTTCTGGAGAATGCTTTCCCTCAGATTGTGAATTTAAAACGGATTGACAGATGACGTTAACAGCCTCTTTACGCACGTCCTCCAGACAGTTATAGCGGCTGTTTGCGGAGGATTTTTGACCCAGCATTATGTCAATACAACGGATTAAATTATGATGTGTACGGCCTCTTTACGCACGTCCTCCAGACTGTCACAGCGACTGTTTCTGGAGAATGCTTTTCCTCAGATTGTGAATTTAAAACGGATTGACAGATGACGTTAACAGCCTCTTTACGCACGTCCTCCAGACAGTTATAGCGGCTGTTTGCGGAGGATTTTTGACCCAGCATTATGTCAATACAACGGATTAAATTATGATGTGTACGGCCTCTTTACGCACGTCCTCCAGACTGTCACAGCGACTGTTTCTGGAGGATGCTTTCCCTCAGATTGTGAGCTCAAAACGGATTGACAGATGACAATAACAGCCTCTTTACGCACGTCCTCCAGACAGTTATAGCGGCTGTTTGTGGAGGAGGCTTTGCCTCGGATTGTGAATTTAAAACGGATTGACAGATGACGTTAACGGCCTCTTTACGCTCGTCCTCCAGACAGTTATAGTGGCTGTTGCTGGAGGATGTTTCGCCTCACATTGTGAGCTTTAAACGGACTCTCTCGCCACATTAACGGCCTCTTTACGCACGTCCTCCAGACAGTTATAGCGACTGTTTCTGGAGGAGGCTTTGCCTCGGATTGTGAATTTAAAACGGATTGACAGATGACGTTAACGGCCTCTTTACGCACGTCCTCCAGACAGTTATAGTGGCTGTTGCTGGAGGATGTTTCGCCTCACATTGTGAGCTTTAAACGGACTCTCTCGCCACATTAACGGCCTCTTTACGCACGTCCTCCAGACAGTTATAGCGACTGTTTCTGGAGGAGGCTTTGCCTCGGATTGTGAATTTCAAACGGATTGACAGATGACGTTAACGGCCTCTTTACGCACGTCCTCCAGACAGTTATAGCGGCTGTTGCTGGAGGATGTTTCGCCTCACATTGTGAGCTTTAAACGGACTCTCTCGCCACATTAACGGCCTCTTTACGCACGTCCTCCAGACAGTTATAGCGACTGTTTCTGGAGGAGGCTTTGCCTCGGATTGTGAATTTCAAACGGATTGACAGATGACGTTAACGGCCTCTTTACGCACGTCCTCCAGACAGTTATAGCGGCTGTTGCTGGAGGATGTTTCGCCTCACATTGTGAGCTTTAAACGGACTCTCTCGCCACATTAACGGCCTCTTTACGCACGTCCTCCAGACAGTTATAGCGACTGTTTCTGGAGGAGGCTTTGCCTCGGATTGTGAATTTAAAACGGATTGACAGATGACGTTAACGGCCTCTTTACGCGCGTCCTCCAGACAGTTATAGCGGCTGTTTGCGGAGGATTTTTGAACCAGCATTATGTCAATACAACGGATTAAATTATGATGTGTACGGCCTCTTTACGCACGTCCTCCAGACTGTCACAGCGACTGTTTCTGGAGGATGCTTTCCCTCAGATTGTGAGCTCAAAACGGATTGACAGATGACGTTAAAGGCCTCTTTACGCACGTCCTCCAGACAGTTATAGCGACTGTTTCTGGAGGATGCTTTCCCTCATATTGTGACCTTAAAACGGATTGACAGATGACAATAACAGCCTCTTTACGCGCGTCCTCCAGACTGTCACAGCGACTGTTTCTGGAGGATGCTTTCCCTCAGATTGTGAGCTCAAAACGGATTGACAGATGATAATAACAGCCTCTTTACGCGCGTCCTCCAGACTGTCACAGCGACTGTTTCTGGAGGATGCTTTCCCTCAGATTGTGAGCTCAAAACGGATTGACAGATGACAATAACAGCCTCTTTACGCGCGTCCTCCAGACTGTCACAGCGACTGTTTCTGGAGGGTGCTTTCCCTCAGATTGTGATCTTAAAACGGATTGACAGATGACAATAACAGCCTCTTTACGCACGTCCTCCAGACAGTTACAGCGGCTGTTTGCGGAGGATTTTTGACCCAGCATTATGTCAATAAAACGGATTAAATTATGATGTGTACGGCCTCTTTACGCACGTCCTCCAGACAGTTACAGCGGCTGTTTGCGGAGGATTTTTGACCCAG
>NW_027176414.1:37500-47500 GCF_023349555.1 Cebidichthys violaceus | reverse complement strand
AAAGTGTCCGTTTTTAGGGTCATAAGGCCGGATAAATCAGTTGCATTCAACCGCTTGGAGCTCACTTGCAGTCCAATGTCGCCATCCTGTGGACAAAGTGAGAGTTGCAGTTTGGAATTACACTTAGAAAAAAACCAGCAAACTGACCTCCAGGCCCTGTATTGTGGATGTGGAGGCCGCTTTGGAGGCTCTAGCTCGGCTAGTTGAAGGCTTTAGCGCTTCTCTCCCATCTACCAGGGGCACGAAACTAAATTACCAGGGGCATGAACGTCCTGAACGGTCGGAGTTTTGGTTTTAACCCAGGGGGGGTGCTTAAGTGTGGGGGCCCGGGACCGCCTGGAGACGGGGTTAGAAGGGTAGCTGCCGGAGGTGTCTCTGCGGGCTTTTGGTGAGGGGTGGCCGGGTGGGGGTGGGTCCGGTTGGGGGGGGGTGTTTTTGGAGGGCTATTTTTTATTTTTTCCCCGTTTTTGGTGGGAGCTTGAGTCAGAGGTGTTGGTGGGTGACTAGGGGGGTGCTGCGGAGGTCCTGTGGCCGGGAAAGGTGCCTTATTTCCGGGTGTGGATGAGTGGATGAGGCTGGTGCTGTGGGAGTGCTTTTCTCACACTTTCTCCCACTATTTCGGTCTGCTTTAAGCAGAGGTGATGCTGGGTGACCAGGGGGGTGCTGCGGAGGTCCTGTGGCCAGGAAAGGTGCCTGATTTCCGGGTGTGGATGAGTGGATGAGGCTGGTGCTGTGGGAGTGCTTTTCACACACTTTCTCCCACTATTTCGGTCTGCTTTAAGCAGAGGTGATGGAGGGTGACCAGGGGGATGCTGCGGAGGTCCTGTGGCCGGGATAGGTGCCTTATTTCCGGGTGTGGATGAGTGGATGAGGCTGGTGCTGTGGGAGTGCTTTTCTCACACTTTCTCCCACTATTTCGGTCTGCTTTAAGCAGAGGTGATGCTGGGTGACCAGGGGGGTGCTGCGGAGGTCCTGTGGCCGGGAAAGGTGCCTTATTTCCGGGTGTGGATGAGTGGATGAGGCTGGTGCTGTGGGAGTGCTTTTCACACACTTTCTCCCACTATTTCGGTCTGCTTTAAGCAGAGGTGATGCTGGGTGACCAGGGGGATGCTGCGGAGGTCCTGTGGCCGGGATAGGTGCCTGATTTCCGGGTGTGGATGAGTGGATGAGGCTGGTGCTGTGGGAGTGCTTTTCTCACACTTTCTCCCACTATTTCGGTCTGCTTTAAGCAGAGGTGATGCTGGGTGACCAGGGGGGTGCTGCGGAGGTCCTGTGGCCGGGAAAGGTGCCTGATTTCCGGGTGTGGATGAGTGGATGAGGCTGGTGCTGTGGGAGTGCTTTTCTCACACTTTCTCCCACTATTTCGGTCTGCTTTAAGCAGAGGTGATGCTGGGTGACCAGGGGGGTGCTGCGGAGGTCCTGTGGCCGGGAAAGGTGCCTGATTTCCGGGTGTGGATGAGTGGATGAGGCTGGTGCTGTGGGAGTGCTTTTCACACACTTTCTCCCACTATTTCGGTCTGCTTTAAGCAGAGGTGATGGAGGGTGACCAGGGGGATGCTGCGGAGGTCCTGTGGCCGGGATAGGTGCCTGATTTCCGGGTGTGGATGAGTGGATGAGGCTGGTGCTGTGTGAGTGCTTTTCACACACTTTCTCCCACTATTTCGGGTTGCTTTAAGCAGAGGTGATGCTGGGTGACCAGGGAGATGCTGCGGAGGTCCTGTGGCCGGGATAGGTGCCTTATTTCCGGGTGTGGATGAGATGAGAGTGGGGGTGCTTTCCACACCCGAATTTATCCTTTCTCCCCTTCTGTTTTTCGGACCCTTTTGTGTCAGTGTTGCTGGGTGCCAGGGGGATGCTGTGGAGGTGTTTTATCCGGAAAAAGTGCTTTTTTCCGGGCGTGAGCGAGATGTGTGTCTGGGTGCTCTTCAGCCCGGACTTTGCCTTTCTCACCCTTCTTTTTTCAGGCCCTTTTGTGGCAGTGTTGCTGGGTGCCAGGGGGATGCTCTGGAGGAGGCCCACCCGGAAAAAGTGCTGTTTTCCGGGTGTGGGTGAGATGAGAGTGGGGGTGCTTTCCACGCCCGAATTTACCCTTTCTCCTCTTCTGTTTTTCTAGCCCTTTTGTGTCAGTGTTGGGGGGAGCCCAGGGGATGCTCTGGAGGTGTTTTACCGGGGAAAAAGTGCTTTTTTCCGGGCGTGAGCGAGATGTGTGTCTGGGTGCTCTTCAGCCCGGACTTTGCCTTTCTCACCCTTCTTTTTTCAGGCCCTTTTGTGGCAGTGTTGCTGGGTGCCAGGGGGATGCTCTGGAGGAGGCCCACCCGGGAAAAGTGCTCTTTTTCCGGGTGTGGAGGAGATGAGAGTGGGGATGCTTTCCACGCCCGAATTTACCCTTTCCCACCCTCCGTTTTTCGGGTCCTTTTGTGGGAGTGTTGCTGGGTGCCAGGGGGTTGCTCTGGAGGAGGCCCACCCGGAAAAAGTGCTGTTTTCCGGGTGTGGGTGAGATGAGAGTGGGGGTGCTTTCCACGCCCGAATTTACCCTTTCTCACCATCCGTTTTTCGGGCCCTTTTGTGGGAGTGTTGGGGGGAGCCCAGGGGATGCTCTGGAGGTGAGTCACCCGGAAAAAGTGCTCGTTTTCCGGGTGTGGAAGGGATGAGAGTGGGGGTGCCTTCCACGCCCGAATTTACCCTTTCCCACCCTCCGTTTTTCGGGCCCTTTTGTGGGAGTGTTGCTGGGAGCCCAGGGGATGCTCTGGATGTGAGTCACCCGGAAAAAGTGCCATTTTCCGGGCGTGAGCGAGATGTGTGTCTGGGTGCTTTTCAGCCCAAACTTACCCTTTTTCACCCTCTTTTTTTCGGGTCCTTTTGTGGGAGTGTTGCTGGGTGCCAGGGGGTTGCTCTGGAGGAGGCCCACCCGGAAAAAGTGCTGTTTTCCGGGTGTGGGTGAGATGAGAGTGGGGGTGCTTTCCACGCCCGAATTTACCCTTTCTCACCATCCGTTTTTCGGGCCCTTTTGTGGGAGTGTTGGGGGGAGCCCAGGGGATGCTCTGGAGGTGAGTCACCCGGAAAAAGTGCTGTTTTCCGGGCGTGAGCGAGATGTGTGTCTGGGTGCTTTTCAGCCCGAACTTACCCTTTCCCACCCTCTTTTTTTCGGGTCATTTTGTGGGAGTGTTGGGGGGAGCCCAAGGGATGCTCTGGAAGAGGCCCACCCGGAAAAAGTGCTGTTTTCCGGGTGTGGGTGAGATGAGAGTGGGGGTGCTTTCCACGCCCGAATTTACCCTTTCTCACCATCCGTTTTTCGGGCCCTTTTGTGGGAGTGTTGGGGGGAGCCCAGGGGATGCTCTGGAGGTGAGTCACCCGGAAAAAGTGCTGTTTTCCGGGCGTGAGCGAGATGTGTGTCTGGGTGCTTTTCAGCCCGAACTTACCCTTTCCCACCCTCTTTTTTTCGGGTCATTTTGTGGGAGTGTTGGGGGGAGCCCAAGGGATGCTCTGGAAGAGGCCCACCCGGAAAAAGTGCTGTTTTCCGGGTGTGGGTGAGATGAGAGTGGGGGTGCTTTCCACGCCCGAATTTACCCTTTCTCACCATCCGTTTTTCGGGCCCTTTTGTGGGAGTGTTGGGGGGAGCCCAGGGGATGCTCTGGAGGTGAGTCACCCGGAAAAAGTGCTGTTTTCCGGGCGTGAGCGAGATGTGTGTCTGGGTGCTTTTCAGCCCGAACTTACCCTTTCCCACCCTCTTTTTTTCGGGTCATTTTGTGGGAGTGTTGGGGGGAGCCCAAGGGATGCTCTGGAAGAGGCCCACCCGGAAAAAGTGCTGTTTTCCGGGTGTGGGTGAGATGAGAGTGGGGGTGCTTTCCACGCCCGAATTTACCCTTTCTCACCATCCGTTTTTCGGGCCCTTTTGTGGGAGTGTTGGGGGGAGCCCAGGGGATGCTCTGGAGGTGAGTCACCCGGAAAAAGTGCTGTTTTCCGGGCGTGAGCGAGATGTGTGTCTGGGTGCTTTTCAGCCCGAACTTACCCTTTCCCACCCTCTTTTTTTCGGGTCATTTTGTGGGAGTGTTGGGGGGAGCCCAAGGGATGCTCTGGAAGAGGCCCACCCGGAAAAAGTGCTGTTTTCCGGGTGTGGGTGAGATGAGAGTGGGGGTGCTTTCCACGCCCGAATTTACCCTTTCTCACCATCCGTTTTTCGGGCCCTTTTGTGGGAGTGTTGGGGGGAGCCCAGGGGATGCTCTGGAGGTGAGTCACCCGGAAAAAGTGCTGTTTTCCGGGCGTGAGCGAGATGTGTGTCTGGGTGCTTTTCAGCCCGAACTTACCCTTTCCCACCCTCTTTTTTTCGGGTCATTTTGTGGGAGTGTTGGGGGGAGCCCAAGGGATGCTCTGGAAGAGGCCCACCCGGAAAAAGTGCTGTTTTCCGGGTGTGGGTGAGATGAGAGTGGGGGTGCTTTCCACGCCCGAATTTACCCTTTCTCACCATCCGTTTTTCGGGCCCTCTTGTGGCAGTGTTGGCAGGGGCCTAGGGGATGCGGTGGAGGTCAAAGATCCGGGAAATGTGCCCCCTTTCCCTGGTAAATGACGTCCAGGGCGCTGTCCGTGGTGCTGTCCATGGTGCTGATGTTGCTACGTGAGCTAATGCCCGGAAAAAGCGCCCTAAACTGGGATGATGAGAGAGAGAGAGAGAGAGAGAGAGAGAGAGAGAGAGAGAGAGAGAGAGAGAGAGAGAGAGAGAGAGAGGGCATGGAGCAGCAGTCGGAGGCATCCCAGGGAGAGAGGCATGCTCTGGGGCACGAAAATCCCGGAAAAAGGAAGAAAAAGGGAAAAAAAACCCAGCCGCGTATGTGACGTGACTCTAGGCAACACGAAGCGCTGAAGGCTTCAGCGCTTCGTTGAGTCGCAAGAGTTCCAGGGGCGTAAAAGTCAGAAAAACGCCAAAGTGTCTCTAGGCAACACGAAGCGCTGAAGGCTTCAGCGCTTCGCTGACTCGCAAGAGTTCCAGGGGCGTAAAACCCAGCAAAACGCCAAAGTGTTTCTAGGCAACACGAAGCGCTGAAGGCTTCAGCGCTTCGCTGACTTGCAAGAATTCCAGGGGCGCGAACCTCCAAAAAACGACAGAGTGTCTCTAGGCAAAAACCAATAAGCGCTGAAGCCTTCAGCGCTTATTGGTTTTTGCCTATCCCGATGTGACCACTTTTGGTAGGGGGTAACCAAGCCACCTTGCGCACATTTTGTGAAACCGGTTTTTCAAAAATCTGTCTATCATGAAAAGACAGCGACAGCTTTACTACAAGAAGGCCGGAAAAGTGAAGGCACCACGGAGATAATTTCGGCCCGACTCCCGGTTACCAGGGCGGCAAAGACAGGCGACAACGCGGAAGTACTTTATCCGATTTAAAGCCATTATGCTCGGCCTATGTGATCCGATTTTTTGACGGACAACAGCGGTGTGTTGCGGACGTCTCTTCCCCGCGAATGGAGCGTTCTGGCTGGGCCTGGGAGATCCGAGTTTTGACGGACAACAGCGGAGTGTTGCGGGGAAGCGCTGCCTTAGAAAATGACTTTCAAACGGATTAACTGATTATGTTAACGGCCTCTTTACGCGCGTCCTCCAGGCAGTTACAACGACTGTTTCTGGAGGAGGCTTTGCCTCGGATTGTGAATTTAAAACGGATTGACAGATGACGTTAACGGCCTCTTTACGCACGTCCTCCAGACAGTTATAGCGACTGTTTCTGGAGGAGGCTTTGCCTCGGATTGTGAATTTAAAACGGATTGACAGATGACGTTAACGGCCTCTTTACGCACGTCCTCCAGACAGTTATAGCGACTGTTTCTGGAGGAGGCTTTGCCTCGGATTGTGAATTTAAAACGGATTGACAGATGACGTTAACGGCCTCTTTACGCGCGTCCTCCAGACTGTCACAGCGGCTGTTTGTGGAGGATTTTTGACCCAGCATTATGTCAATAAAACGGATTAAATTATGATGTGTACGGCCTCTTTACGCACGTCCTCCAGACAGTTACAGCGACTGTTTCTGGAGAATGCTTTCCCTCAGATTGTGAATTTAAAACGGATTGACAGATGACGTTAACAGCCTCTTTACGCACGTCCTCCAGACAGTTATAGCGGCTGTTTGCGGAGGATTTTTGACCCAGCATTATGTCAATACAACGGATTAAATTATGATGTGTACGGCCTCTTTACGCACGTCCTCCAGACTGTCACAGCGACTGTTTCTGGAGAATGCTTTTCCTCAGATTGTGAATTTAAAACGGATTGACAGATGACGTTAACAGCCTCTTTACGCACGTCCTCCAGACAGTTATAGCGGCTGTTTGCGGAGGATTTTTGACCCAGCATTATGTCAATACAACGGATTAAATTATGATGTGTACGGCCTCTTTACGCACGTCCTCCAGACTGTCACAGCGACTGTTTCTGGAGGATGCTTTCCCTCAGATTGTGAGCTCAAAACGGATTGACAGATGACAATAACAGCCTCTTTACGCACGTCCTCCAGACAGTTATAGCGGCTGTTTGTGGAGGAGGCTTTGCCTCGGATTGTGAATTTAAAACGGATTGACAGATGACGTTAACGGCCTCTTTACGCTCGTCCTCCAGACAGTTATAGTGGCTGTTGCTGGAGGATGTTTCGCCTCACATTGTGAGCTTTAAACGGACTCTCTCGCCACATTAACGGCCTCTTTACGCACGTCCTCCAGACAGTTATAGCGACTGTTTCTGGAGGAGGCTTTGCCTCGGATTGTGAATTTAAAACGGATTGACAGATGACGTTAACGGCCTCTTTACGCACGTCCTCCAGACAGTTATAGTGGCTGTTGCTGGAGGATGTTTCGCCTCACATTGTGAGCTTTAAACGGACTCTCTCGCCACATTAACGGCCTCTTTACGCACGTCCTCCAGACAGTTATAGCGACTGTTTCTGGAGGAGGCTTTGCCTCGGATTGTGAATTTCAAACGGATTGACAGATGACGTTAACGGCCTCTTTACGCACGTCCTCCAGACAGTTATAGCGGCTGTTGCTGGAGGATGTTTCGCCTCACATTGTGAGCTTTAAACGGACTCTCTCGCCACATTAACGGCCTCTTTACGCACGTCCTCCAGACAGTTATAGCGACTGTTTCTGGAGGAGGCTTTGCCTCGGATTGTGAATTTCAAACGGATTGACAGATGACGTTAACGGCCTCTTTACGCACGTCCTCCAGACAGTTATAGCGGCTGTTGCTGGAGGATGTTTCGCCTCACATTGTGAGCTTTAAACGGACTCTCTCGCCACATTAACGGCCTCTTTACGCACGTCCTCCAGACAGTTATAGCGACTGTTTCTGGAGGAGGCTTTGCCTCGGATTGTGAATTTAAAACGGATTGACAGATGACGTTAACGGCCTCTTTACGCGCGTCCTCCAGACAGTTATAGCGGCTGTTTGCGGAGGATTTTTGAACCAGCATTATGTCAATACAACGGATTAAATTATGATGTGTACGGCCTCTTTACGCACGTCCTCCAGACTGTCACAGCGACTGTTTCTGGAGGATGCTTTCCCTCAGATTGTGAGCTCAAAACGGATTGACAGATGACGTTAAAGGCCTCTTTACGCACGTCCTCCAGACAGTTATAGCGACTGTTTCTGGAGGATGCTTTCCCTCATATTGTGACCTTAAAACGGATTGACAGATGACAATAACAGCCTCTTTACGCGCGTCCTCCAGACTGTCACAGCGACTGTTTCTGGAGGATGCTTTCCCTCAGATTGTGAGCTCAAAACGGATTGACAGATGATAATAACAGCCTCTTTACGCGCGTCCTCCAGACTGTCACAGCGACTGTTTCTGGAGGATGCTTTCCCTCAGATTGTGAGCTCAAAACGGATTGACAGATGACAATAACAGCCTCTTTACGCGCGTCCTCCAGACTGTCACAGCGACTGTTTCTGGAGGGTGCTTTCCCTCAGATTGTGATCTTAAAACGGATTGACAGATGACAATAACAGCCTCTTTACGCACGTCCTCCAGACAGTTACAGCGGCTGTTTGCGGAGGATTTTTGACCCAGCATTATGTCAATAAAACGGATTAAATTATGATGTGTACGGCCTCTTTACGCACGTCCTCCAGACAGTTACAGCGGCTGTTTGCGGAGGATTTTTGACCCAGCATTATGTCAATAAAACGGATTAAATTATGATGTGTACGGCCTCTTTACGCACGTCCTCCAGACAGTTACAGCGGCTGTTTGCGGAGGATTTTTGACCCAGCATTATGTCAATAAAACGGATTAAATTATGATGTGTACGGCCTCTTTACGCACGTCCTCCAGACAGTTATAGCGGCTGTTTGCGGAGGATTTTTGACTCAGCATTATGTCAATAAAACGGATTAAATTATGATGTGTACGGCCTCTTTACGCACGTCCTCCAGACAGTTATAGCGGCTGTTTGCGGAGGATTTTTGACCCAGCATTATGTCAATAAAACGGATTAAATTATGATGTGTACGGCCTCTTTACGCACGTCCTCCAGACAGTTATAGCGGCTGTTTGTGGAGGATTTTTGACCCAGCATTATGTCAATAAAACGGATTAAATTATGATGTGTACGGCCTCTTTACGCACGTCCTCCAGACAGTTACAGCGGCTGTTTGCGGAGGATTTTTGACCCAGCATTATGTCAATAAAACGGATTAAATTATGATGTGTACGGCCTCTTTACGCACGTCCTCCAGACAGTTATAGCGGCTGTTTGCGGAGGATTTTTGACCCAGCATTATGTCAATAAAACGGATTAAATTATGATGTGTACGGCCTCTTTACGCACGTCCTCCAGACAGTTATAGCGGCTGTTTGCGGAGGATTTTTGACCCAGCATTATGTCAATAAAACGGATTAAATTATGATGTGTACGGCCTCTTTACGCACGTCCTCCAGACAGTTACAGCGGCTGTTTGCGGAGGATTTTTGACCCAGCATTATGTCAATAAAACGGATTAAATTATGATGTGTACGGCCTCTTTACGCACGTCCTCCAGACAGTTATAGCGGCTGTTTGCGGAGGATTTTTGACCCAGCATTATGCCAATAAAACGGATTAAATTATGATGTGTACGGCCTCTTTACGCACGTCCGCCAGACAGTTATAGCGGCTGTTTGTGGAGGATTTTTGACCCAGCATTATGTCAATAAAACGGATTAAATTATGATGTGTACGGCCTCTTTACGCACGTCCTCCAGACAGTTACAGCGGCTGCTTCTGGAGGATGTTTCACCCAAGATTGTGAGCTTAAAACGGATTAAATGATGATTTTAAGCATAATGTGATAAAGGAAGAAACAAAAAAAACGACAAAGTTTTTCTAGGCAACACTAAGCGCTGAAGGCTTCAGCGCTTCGTTGACGTGCAAGAATTCCAGGGGCGTAAAACCCAGAAAAACGCCAAAGTTTTTCTAGGCAACACTAAGCGCTGAAGGCTTCAGCGCTTCGTTGACGTGCAAGAATTCCAGGGGCGTAAAACCCAGAAAAACGCCAAAGTTTTTCTAGGCAACACTAAGCGCTGAAGGGTTCAGCGCTTCGTTGACGTGCAAGTATTCCAGGGGCGCAAAACCCAGAAAAACGACAAAGTTTTTCTAGGCAACACTAAGCGCTGAAGGGTTCAGCGCTTCGTTGACGTGCAAGTATTCCAGGGGCGCAAAACCCAGAAAAACGACAGAGTGTCTCTAGGCGAATTCTGTGAAGCGCTGAAACCTTCAGCGCTTATTGGTTTTTGCCTATCCCGTTGTGACCCATTTTGGTAGAGGGTAACCAAGCCACCTTGCGCACGATTTCGGAAACTCAGTTTTCAAAAAAGTGTCTATCGTCAAAACTCAAGGACACTTTTGGGAAAAGATGTCCGACGGTGTCCAGAGCTCACTGGACACGCCAGGCAGCACATTCCGGTCTGTGCCTGGTTCTTTATTTCACTTTTGCCCAAAAAAAATGACAGAGTACTTTTGTATGGAAAAA
>NW_027176414.1:17500-27500 GCF_023349555.1 Cebidichthys violaceus | reverse complement strand
GGCTCTGCCTAGCTCTCTGGTACTCGCTCAGAGGACCAGGACCACGTGAAATGTATTTCATCCAGCTTATATGTGTAAAAGTGTCCGTTTTTAGGGTCATAAGGCCGGATAAATCAGTTGCATTCAACCGCTTGGAGCTCACTTGCAGTCCAATGTCGCCATCCTGTGGACAAAGTGAGAGTTGCAGTTTGGAATTACACTTAGAAAAAAACCAGCAAACTGACCTCCAGGCCCTGTATTGTGGATGTGGAGGCCGCTTTGGAGGCTCTAGCTCGGCCTAGGGACATAGCCTGGCTCTGCCTAGCTCTCTGGTACTCGCTCAGAGGACCAGGACCACGTGAAATGTATTTCATCCAGCTTATATGTGTTAAAGTGTCCGTTTTTAAGGTCATAAGGCCGGATAAATCATTTACATTCAACCGCTTGGAGCTCACTTGCAGTCCAATGTCGCCATCCTGTGGACAAAGTGAGAGTTGCAGTTTGGAATTACACTTAGAAAAAAACCAGCAAACTGACCTCCAGGCCCTGTATTGTGGATGTGGAGGCCGCTTTGGAGGCTCTAGCTCGGCCTAGGGACATAGCCTGGCTCTGCCTAGCTCTCTGGTACTCGCTCAGAGGACCAGGACCACGTGAAATGTATTTCATCCAGCTTATATGTGTAAAAGTGTCCGTTTTTAGGGTCATAAGGCCGGATAAATCAGTTGCATTCAACCGCTTGGAGCTCACTTGCAGTCCAATGTCGCCATCCTGTGGACAAAGTGAGAGTTGCAGTTTGGAATTACACTTAGAAAAAAACCAGCAAACTGACCTCCAGGCCCTGTATTGTGGATGTGGAGGCCGCTTTGGAGGCTCTAGCTCGGCCTAGGGACATAGCCTGGCTCTGCCTAGCTCTCTGGTACTCGCTCAGAGGACCAGGACCACGTGAAATGTATTTCATCCAGCTTATATGTGTAAAAGTGTCCGTTTTTAGGGTCATAAGGCCGGATAAATCATTTACAGTCACCCGCTTGGAGCTCACTTGCAGTCCAATGTCGCCATCCTGTGGACAAAGTGAGAGTTGCAGTTTGGAATTACACTTAGAAAAAAACCAGCAAACTGACCTCCAGGCCCTGTATTGTGGTTGTGGAGGCCGCTTTGGAGGCTCTAGCTCGGCTAGTTGAAGGCTTTAGCGCTTCTCTCCCATCTACCAGGGGCACGAAACTAAATTACCAGGGGCATGAACGTCCTGAACGGTCGGAGTTTTGGTTTTAACCCAGGGGGGGTGCTTAAGTGTGGGGGCCCGGGACCGCCTGGAGACGGGGTTAGAAGGGTAGCTGCCGGAGGTGTCTCTGCGGGCTTTTGGTGAGGGGTGGCCGGGTGGGGGTGGGTCCGGTTGGGGGGGGGTGTTTTTGGAGGGCTATTTTTTATTTTTTCCCCGTTTTTGGTGGGAGCTTGAGTCAGAGGTGTTGGTGGGTGACTAGGGGGGTGCTGCGGAGGTCCTGTGGCCGGGAAAGGTGCCTTATTTCCGGGTGTGGATGAGTGGATGAGGCTGGTGCTGTGGGAGTGCTTTTCTCACACTTTCTCCCACTATTTCGGTCTGCTTTAAGCAGAGGTGATGCTGGGTGACCAGGGGGGTGCTGCGGAGGTCCTGTGGCCAGGAAAGGTGCCTGATTTCCGGGTGTGGATGAGTGGATGAGGCTGGTGCTGTGGGAGTGCTTTTCACACACTTTCTCCCACTATTTCGGTCTGCTTTAAGCAGAGGTGATGGAGGGTGACCAGGGGGATGCTGCGGAGGTCCTGTGGCCGGGATAGGTGCCTTATTTCCGGGTGTGGATGAGTGGATGAGGCTGGTGCTGTGGGAGTGCTTTTCTCACACTTTCTCCCACTATTTCGGTCTGCTTTAAGCAGAGGTGATGCTGGGTGACCAGGGGGGTGCTGCGGAGGTCCTGTGGCCGGGAAAGGTGCCTTATTTCCGGGTGTGGATGAGTGGATGAGGCTGGTGCTGTGGGAGTGCTTTTCACACACTTTCTCCCACTATTTCGGTCTGCTTTAAGCAGAGGTGTGCTGGGTGCCAGGGGGATGCTCTGGAGGAGGCCCACCCGGAAAAAGTGCTGTTTTCCGGGTGTGGGTGAGATGAGAGTGGGGGTGCTTTCCACGCCCGAATTTACCCTTTCTCCTCTTCTGTTTTTCTAGCCCTTTTGTGTCAGTGTTGGGGGGAGCCCAGGGGATGCTCTGGAGGTGTTTTACCGGGGAAAAAGTGCTTTTTTCCGGGCGTGAGCGAGATGTGTGTCTGGGTGCTCTTCAGCCCGGACTTTGCCTTTCTCACCCTTCTTTTTTCAGGCCCTTTTGTGGCAGTGTTGCTGGGTGCCAGGGGGATGCTCTGGAGGAGGCCCACCCGGGAAAAGTGCTCTTTTTCCGGGTGTGGAGGAGATGAGAGTGGGGATGCTTTCCACGCCCGAATTTACCCTTTCCCACCCTCCGTTTTTCGGGTCCTTTTGTGGGAGTGTTGCTGGGTGCCAGGGGGTTGCTCTGGAGGAGGCCCACCCGGAAAAAGTGCTGTTTTCCGGGTGTGGGTGAGATGAGAGTGGGGGTGCTTTCCACGCCCGAATTTACCCTTTCTCACCATCCGTTTTTCGGGCCCTTTTGTGGGAGTGTTGGGGGGAGCCCAGGGGATGCTCTGGAGGTGAGTCACCCGGAAAAAGTGCTCGTTTTCCGGGTGTGGAAGGGATGAGAGTGGGGGTGCCTTCCACGCCCGAATTTACCCTTTCCCACCCTCCGTTTTTCGGGCCCTTTTGTGGGAGTGTTGCTGGGAGCCCAGGGGATGCTCTGGATGTGAGTCACCCGGAAAAAGTGCCATTTTCCGGGCGTGAGCGAGATGTGTGTCTGGGTGCTTTTCAGCCCAAACTTACCCTTTTTCACCCTCTTTTTTTCGGGTCCTTTTGTGGGAGTGTTGCTGGGTGCCAGGGGGTTGCTCTGGAGGAGGCCCACCCGGAAAAAGTGCTGTTTTCCGGGTGTGGGTGAGATGAGAGTGGGGGTGCTTTCCACGCCCGAATTTACCCTTTCTCACCATCCGTTTTTCGGGCCCTTTTGTGGGAGTGTTGGGGGGAGCCCAGGGGATGCTCTGGAGGTGAGTCACCCGGAAAAAGTGCTGTTTTCCGGGCGTGAGCGAGATGTGTGTCTGGGTGCTTTTCAGCCCGAACTTACCCTTTCCCACCCTCTTTTTTTCGGGTCATTTTGTGGGAGTGTTGGGGGGAGCCCAAGGGATGCTCTGGAAGAGGCCCACCCGGAAAAAGTGCTGTTTTCCGGGTGTGGGTGAGATGAGAGTGGGGGTGCTTTCCACGCCCGAATTTACCCTTTCTCACCATCCGTTTTTCGGGCCCTTTTGTGGGAGTGTTGGGGGGAGCCCAGGGGATGCTCTGGAGGTGAGTCACCCGGAAAAAGTGCTGTTTTCCGGGCGTGAGCGAGATGTGTGTCTGGGTGCTTTTCAGCCCGAACTTACCCTTTCCCACCCTCTTTTTTTCGGGTCATTTTGTGGGAGTGTTGGGGGGAGCCCAAGGGATGCTCTGGAAGAGGCCCACCCGGAAAAAGTGCTGTTTTCCGGGTGTGGGTGAGATGAGAGTGGGGGTGCTTTCCACGCCCGAATTTACCCTTTCTCACCATCCGTTTTTCGGGCCCTTTTGTGGGAGTGTTGGGGGGAGCCCAGGGGATGCTCTGGAGGTGAGTCACCCGGAAAAAGTGCTGTTTTCCGGGCGTGAGCGAGATGTGTGTCTGGGTGCTTTTCAGCCCGAACTTACCCTTTCCCACCCTCTTTTTTTCGGGTCATTTTGTGGGAGTGTTGGGGGGAGCCCAAGGGATGCTCTGGAAGAGGCCCACCCGGAAAAAGTGCTGTTTTCCGGGTGTGGGTGAGATGAGAGTGGGGGTGCTTTCCACGCCCGAATTTACCCTTTCTCACCATCCGTTTTTCGGGCCCTTTTGTGGGAGTGTTGGGGGGAGCCCAGGGGATGCTCTGGAGGTGAGTCACCCGGAAAAAGTGCTGTTTTCCGGGCGTGAGCGAGATGTGTGTCTGGGTGCTTTTCAGCCCGAACTTACCCTTTCCCACCCTCTTTTTTTCGGGTCATTTTGTGGGAGTGTTGGGGGGAGCCCAAGGGATGCTCTGGAAGAGGCCCACCCGGAAAAAGTGCTGTTTTCCGGGTGTGGGTGAGATGAGAGTGGGGGTGCTTTCCACGCCCGAATTTACCCTTTCTCACCATCCGTTTTTCGGGCCCTTTTGTGGGAGTGTTGGGGGGAGCCCAGGGGATGCTCTGGAGGTGAGTCACCCGGAAAAAGTGCTGTTTTCCGGGCGTGAGCGAGATGTGTGTCTGGGTGCTTTTCAGCCCGAACTTACCCTTTCCCACCCTCTTTTTTTCGGGTCATTTTGTGGGAGTGTTGGGGGGAGCCCAAGGGATGCTCTGGAAGAGGCCCACCCGGAAAAAGTGCTGTTTTCCGGGTGTGGGTGAGATGAGAGTGGGGGTGCTTTCCACGCCCGAATTTACCCTTTCTCACCATCCGTTTTTCGGGCCCTCTTGTGGCAGTGTTGGCAGGGGCCTAGGGGATGCGGTGGAGGTCAAAGATCCGGGAAATGTGCCCCCTTTCCCTGGTAAATGACGTCCAGGGCGCTGTCCGTGGTGCTGTCCATGGTGCTGATGTTGCTACGTGAGCTAATGCCCGGAAAAAGCGCCCTAAACTGGGATGATGAGAGAGAGAGAGAGAGAGAGAGAGAGAGAGAGAGAGAGAGAGAGAGAGAGAGAGAGAGAGAGAGAGAGGGCATGGAGCAGCAGTCGGAGGCATCCCAGGGAGAGAGGCATGCTCTGGGGCACGAAAATCCCGGAAAAAGGAAGAAAAAGGGAAAAAAAACCCAGCCGCGTATGTGACGTGACTCTAGGCAACACGAAGCGCTGAAGGCTTCAGCGCTTCGTTGAGTCGCAAGAGTTCCAGGGGCGTAAAAGTCAGAAAAACGCCAAAGTGTCTCTAGGCAACACGAAGCGCTGAAGGCTTCAGCGCTTCGCTGACTCGCAAGAGTTCCAGGGGCGTAAAACCCAGCAAAACGCCAAAGTGTTTCTAGGCAACACGAAGCGCTGAAGGCTTCAGCGCTTCGCTGACTTGCAAGAATTCCAGGGGCGCGAACCTCCAAAAAACGACAGAGTGTCTCTAGGCAAAAACCAATAAGCGCTGAAGCCTTCAGCGCTTATTGGTTTTTGCCTATCCCGATGTGACCACTTTTGGTAGGGGGTAACCAAGCCACCTTGCGCACATTTTGTGAAACCGGTTTTTCAAAAATCTGTCTATCATGAAAAGACAGCGACAGCTTTACTACAAGAAGGCCGGAAAAGTGAAGGCACCACGGAGATAATTTCGGCCCGACTCCCGGTTACCAGGGCGGCAAAGACAGGCGACAACGCGGAAGTACTTTATCCGATTTAAAGCCATTATGCTCGGCCTATGTGATCCGATTTTTTGACGGACAACAGCGGTGTGTTGCGGACGTCTCTTCCCCGCGAATGGAGCGTTCTGGCTGGGCCTGGGAGATCCGAGTTTTGACGGACAACAGCGGAGTGTTGCGGGGAAGCGCTGCCTTAGAAAATGACTTTCAAACGGATTAACTGATTATGTTAACGGCCTCTTTACGCGCGTCCTCCAGGCAGTTACAACGACTGTTTCTGGAGGAGGCTTTGCCTCGGATTGTGAATTTAAAACGGATTGACAGATGACGTTAACGGCCTCTTTACGCACGTCCTCCAGACAGTTATAGCGACTGTTTCTGGAGGAGGCTTTGCCTCGGATTGTGAATTTAAAACGGATTGACAGATGACGTTAACGGCCTCTTTACGCACGTCCTCCAGACAGTTATAGCGACTGTTTCTGGAGGAGGCTTTGCCTCGGATTGTGAATTTAAAACGGATTGACAGATGACGTTAACGGCCTCTTTACGCGCGTCCTCCAGACTGTCACAGCGGCTGTTTGTGGAGGATTTTTGACCCAGCATTATGTCAATAAAACGGATTAAATTATGATGTGTACGGCCTCTTTACGCACGTCCTCCAGACAGTTACAGCGACTGTTTCTGGAGAATGCTTTCCCTCAGATTGTGAATTTAAAACGGATTGACAGATGACGTTAACAGCCTCTTTACGCACGTCCTCCAGACAGTTATAGCGGCTGTTTGCGGAGGATTTTTGACCCAGCATTATGTCAATACAACGGATTAAATTATGATGTGTACGGCCTCTTTACGCACGTCCTCCAGACTGTCACAGCGACTGTTTCTGGAGAATGCTTTTCCTCAGATTGTGAATTTAAAACGGATTGACAGATGACGTTAACAGCCTCTTTACGCACGTCCTCCAGACAGTTATAGCGGCTGTTTGCGGAGGATTTTTGACCCAGCATTATGTCAATACAACGGATTAAATTATGATGTGTACGGCCTCTTTACGCACGTCCTCCAGACTGTCACAGCGACTGTTTCTGGAGGATGCTTTCCCTCAGATTGTGAGCTCAAAACGGATTGACAGATGACAATAACAGCCTCTTTACGCACGTCCTCCAGACAGTTATAGCGGCTGTTTGTGGAGGAGGCTTTGCCTCGGATTGTGAATTTAAAACGGATTGACAGATGACGTTAACGGCCTCTTTACGCTCGTCCTCCAGACAGTTATAGTGGCTGTTGCTGGAGGATGTTTCGCCTCACATTGTGAGCTTTAAACGGACTCTCTCGCCACATTAACGGCCTCTTTACGCACGTCCTCCAGACAGTTATAGCGACTGTTTCTGGAGGAGGCTTTGCCTCGGATTGTGAATTTAAAACGGATTGACAGATGACGTTAACGGCCTCTTTACGCACGTCCTCCAGACAGTTATAGTGGCTGTTGCTGGAGGATGTTTCGCCTCACATTGTGAGCTTTAAACGGACTCTCTCGCCACATTAACGGCCTCTTTACGCACGTCCTCCAGACAGTTATAGCGACTGTTTCTGGAGGAGGCTTTGCCTCGGATTGTGAATTTCAAACGGATTGACAGATGACGTTAACGGCCTCTTTACGCACGTCCTCCAGACAGTTATAGCGGCTGTTGCTGGAGGATGTTTCGCCTCACATTGTGAGCTTTAAACGGACTCTCTCGCCACATTAACGGCCTCTTTACGCACGTCCTCCAGACAGTTATAGCGACTGTTTCTGGAGGAGGCTTTGCCTCGGATTGTGAATTTCAAACGGATTGACAGATGACGTTAACGGCCTCTTTACGCACGTCCTCCAGACAGTTATAGCGGCTGTTGCTGGAGGATGTTTCGCCTCACATTGTGAGCTTTAAACGGACTCTCTCGCCACATTAACGGCCTCTTTACGCACGTCCTCCAGACAGTTATAGCGACTGTTTCTGGAGGAGGCTTTGCCTCGGATTGTGAATTTAAAACGGATTGACAGATGACGTTAACGGCCTCTTTACGCGCGTCCTCCAGACAGTTATAGCGGCTGTTTGCGGAGGATTTTTGAACCAGCATTATGTCAATACAACGGATTAAATTATGATGTGTACGGCCTCTTTACGCACGTCCTCCAGACTGTCACAGCGACTGTTTCTGGAGGATGCTTTCCCTCAGATTGTGAGCTCAAAACGGATTGACAGATGACGTTAAAGGCCTCTTTACGCACGTCCTCCAGACAGTTATAGCGACTGTTTCTGGAGGATGCTTTCCCTCATATTGTGACCTTAAAACGGATTGACAGATGACAATAACAGCCTCTTTACGCGCGTCCTCCAGACTGTCACAGCGACTGTTTCTGGAGGATGCTTTCCCTCAGATTGTGAGCTCAAAACGGATTGACAGATGATAATAACAGCCTCTTTACGCGCGTCCTCCAGACTGTCACAGCGACTGTTTCTGGAGGATGCTTTCCCTCAGATTGTGAGCTCAAAACGGATTGACAGATGACAATAACAGCCTCTTTACGCGCGTCCTCCAGACTGTCACAGCGACTGTTTCTGGAGGGTGCTTTCCCTCAGATTGTGATCTTAAAACGGATTGACAGATGACAATAACAGCCTCTTTACGCACGTCCTCCAGACAGTTACAGCGGCTGTTTGCGGAGGATTTTTGACCCAGCATTATGTCAATAAAACGGATTAAATTATGATGTGTACGGCCTCTTTACGCACGTCCTCCAGACAGTTACAGCGGCTGTTTGCGGAGGATTTTTGACCCAGCATTATGTCAATAAAACGGATTAAATTATGATGTGTACGGCCTCTTTACGCACGTCCTCCAGACAGTTACAGCGGCTGTTTGCGGAGGATTTTTGACCCAGCATTATGTCAATAAAACGGATTAAATTATGATGTGTACGGCCTCTTTACGCACGTCCTCCAGACAGTTATAGCGGCTGTTTGCGGAGGATTTTTGACTCAGCATTATGTCAATAAAACGGATTAAATTATGATGTGTACGGCCTCTTTACGCACGTCCTCCAGACAGTTATAGCGGCTGTTTGCGGAGGATTTTTGACCCAGCATTATGTCAATAAAACGGATTAAATTATGATGTGTACGGCCTCTTTACGCACGTCCTCCAGACAGTTATAGCGGCTGTTTGTGGAGGATTTTTGACCCAGCATTATGTCAATAAAACGGATTAAATTATGATGTGTACGGCCTCTTTACGCACGTCCTCCAGACAGTTACAGCGGCTGTTTGCGGAGGATTTTTGACCCAGCATTATGTCAATAAAACGGATTAAATTATGATGTGTACGGCCTCTTTACGCACGTCCTCCAGACAGTTATAGCGGCTGTTTGCGGAGGATTTTTGACCCAGCATTATGTCAATAAAACGGATTAAATTATGATGTGTACGGCCTCTTTACGCACGTCCTCCAGACAGTTATAGCGGCTGTTTGCGGAGGATTTTTGACCCAGCATTATGTCAATAAAACGGATTAAATTATGATGTGTACGGCCTCTTTACGCACGTCCTCCAGACAGTTACAGCGGCTGTTTGCGGAGGATTTTTGACCCAGCATTATGTCAATAAAACGGATTAAATTATGATGTGTACGGCCTCTTTACGCACGTCCTCCAGACAGTTATAGCGGCTGTTTGCGGAGGATTTTTGACCCAGCATTATGCCAATAAAACGGATTAAATTATGATGTGTACGGCCTCTTTACGCACGTCCGCCAGACAGTTATAGCGGCTGTTTGTGGAGGATTTTTGACCCAGCATTATGTCAATAAAACGGATTAAATTATGATGTGTACGGCCTCTTTACGCACGTCCTCCAGACAGTTACAGCGGCTGCTTCTGGAGGATGTTTCACCCAAGATTGTGAGCTTAAAACGGATTAAATGATGATTTTAAGCATAATGTGATAAAGGAAGAAACAAAAAAAACGACAAAGTTTTTCTAGGCAACACTAAGCGCTGAAGGCTTCAGCGCTTCGTTGACGTGCAAGAATTCCAGGGGCGTAAAACCCAGAAAAACGCCAAAGTTTTTCTAGGCAACACTAAGCGCTGAAGGCTTCAGCGCTTCGTTGACGTGCAAGAATTCCAGGGGCGTAAAACCCAGAAAAACGCCAAAGTTTTTCTAGGCAACACTAAGCGCTGAAGGGTTCAGCGCTTCGTTGACGTGCAAGTATTCCAGGGGCGCAAAACCCAGAAAAACGACAAAGTTTTTCTAGGCAACACTAAGCGCTGAAGGGTTCAGCGCTTCGTTGACGTGCAAGTATTCCAGGGGCGCAAAACCCAGAAAAACGACAGAGTGTCTCTAGGCGAATTCTGTGAAGCGCTGAAACCTTCAGCGCTTATTGGTTTTTGCCTATCCCGTTGTGACCCATTTTGGTAGAGGGTAACCAAGCCACCTTGCGCACGATTTCGGAAACTCAGTTTTCAAAAAAGTGTCTATCGTCAAAACTCAAGGACACTTTTGGGAAAAGATGTCCGACGGTGTCCAGAGCTCACTGGACACGCCAGGCAGCACATTCCGGTCTGTGC
>NW_027176414.1:0-7500 GCF_023349555.1 Cebidichthys violaceus | reverse complement strand
CTGTATTGTGGATGTGGAGGCCGCTTTGGAGGCTCTAGCTCGGCCTAGGGACATAGCCTGGCTCTGCCTAGCTCTCTGGTACTCGCTCAGAGGACCAGGACCACGTGAAATGTATTTCATCCAGCTTATATGTGTAAAAGTGTCCGTTTTTAGGGTCATAAGGCCGGATAAATCAGTTGCATTCAACCGCTTGGAGCTCACTTGCAGTCCAATGTCGCCATCCTGTGGACAAAGTGAGAGTTGCAGTTTGGAATTACACTTAGAAAAAAACCAGCAAACTGACCTCCAGGCCCTGTATTGTGGATGTGGAGGCCGCTTTGGAGGCTCTAGCTCGGCCTAGGGACATAGCCTGGCTCTGCCTAGCTCTCTGGTACTCGCTCAGAGGACCAGGACCACGTGAAATGTATTTCATCCAGCTTATATGTGTTAAAGTGTCCGTTTTTAAGGTCATAAGGCCGGATAAATCATTTACATTCAACCGCTTGGAGCTCACTTGCAGTCCAATGTCGCCATCCTGTGGACAAAGTGAGAGTTGCAGTTTGGAATTACACTTAGAAAAAAACCAGCAAACTGACCTCCAGGCCCTGTATTGTGGATGTGGAGGCCGCTTTGGAGGCTCTAGCTCGGCCTAGGGACATAGCCTGGCTCTGCCTAGCTCTCTGGTACTCGCTCAGAGGACCAGGACCACGTGAAATGTATTTCATCCAGCTTATATGTGTAAAAGTGTCCGTTTTTAGGGTCATAAGGCCGGATAAATCAGTTGCATTCAACCGCTTGGAGCTCACTTGCAGTCCAATGTCGCCATCCTGTGGACAAAGTGAGAGTTGCAGTTTGGAATTACACTTAGAAAAAAACCAGCAAACTGACCTCCAGGCCCTGTATTGTGGATGTGGAGGCCGCTTTGGAGGCTCTAGCTCGGCCTAGGGACATAGCCTGGCTCTGCCTAGCTCTCTGGTACTCGCTCAGAGGACCAGGACCACGTGAAATGTATTTCATCCAGCTTATATGTGTAAAAGTGTCCGTTTTTAGGGTCATAAGGCCGGATAAATCATTTACAGTCACCCGCTTGGAGCTCACTTGCAGTCCAATGTCGCCATCCTGTGGACAAAGTGAGAGTTGCAGTTTGGAATTACACTTAGAAAAAAACCAGCAAACTGACCTCCAGGCCCTGTATTGTGGTTGTGGAGGCCGCTTTGGAGGCTCTAGCTCGGCTAGTTGAAGGCTTTAGCGCTTCTCTCCCATCTACCAGGGGCACGAAACTAAATTACCAGGGGCATGAACGTCCTGAACGGTCGGAGTTTTGGTTTTAACCCAGGGGGGGTGCTTAAGTGTGGGGGCCCGGGACCGCCTGGAGACGGGGTTAGAAGGGTAGCTGCCGGAGGTGTCTCTGCGGGCTTTTGGTGAGGGGTGGCCGGGTGGGGGTGGGTCCGGTTGGGGGGGGGTGTTTTTGGAGGGCTATTTTTTATTTTTTCCCCGTTTTTGGTGGGAGCTTGAGTCAGAGGTGTTGGTGGGTGACTAGGGGGGTGCTGCGGAGGTCCTGTGGCCGGGAAAGGTGCCTTATTTCCGGGTGTGGATGAGTGGATGAGGCTGGTGCTGTGGGAGTGCTTTTCTCACACTTTCTCCCACTATTTCGGTCTGCTTTAAGCAGAGGTGATGCTGGGTGACCAGGGGGGTGCTGCGGAGGTCCTGTGGCCAGGAAAGGTGCCTGATTTCCGGGTGTGGATGAGTGGATGAGGCTGGTGCTGTGGGAGTGCTTTTCACACACTTTCTCCCACTATTTCGGTCTGCTTTAAGCAGAGGTGATGGAGGGTGACCAGGGGGATGCTGCGGAGGTCCTGTGGCCGGGATAGGTGCCTTATTTCCGGGTGTGGATGAGTGGATGAGGCTGGTGCTGTGGGAGTGCTTTTCTCACACTTTCTCCCACTATTTCGGTCTGCTTTAAGCAGAGGTGATGCTGGGTGACCAGGGGGGTGCTGCGGAGGTCCTGTGGCCGGGAAAGGTGCCTTATTTCCGGGTGTGGATGAGTGGATGAGGCTGGTGCTGTGGGAGTGCTTTTCACACACTTTCTCCCACTATTTCGGTCTGCTTTAAGCAGAGGTGATGCTGGGTGACCAGGGGGATGCTGCGGAGGTCCTGTGGCCGGGATAGGTGCCTGATTTCCGGGTGTGGATGAGTGGATGAGGCTGGTGCTGTGGGAGTGCTTTTCTCACACTTTCTCCCACTATTTCGGTCTGCTTTAAGCAGAGGTGATGCTGGGTGACCAGGGGGGTGCTGCGGAGGTCCTGTGGCCGGGAAAGGTGCCTGATTTCCGGGTGTGGATGAGTGGATGAGGCTGGTGCTGTGGGAGTGCTTTTCTCACACTTTCTCCCACTATTTCGGTCTGCTTTAAGCAGAGGTGATGCTGGGTGACCAGGGGGGTGCTGCGGAGGTCCTGTGGCCGGGAAAGGTGCCTGATTTCCGGGTGTGGATGAGTGGATGAGGCTGGTGCTGTGGGAGTGCTTTTCACACACTTTCTCCCACTATTTCGGTCTGCTTTAAGCAGAGGTGATGGAGGGTGACCAGGGGGATGCTGCGGAGGTCCTGTGGCCGGGATAGGTGCCTGATTTCCGGGTGTGGATGAGTGGATGAGGCTGGTGCTGTGTGAGTGCTTTTCACACACTTTCTCCCACTATTTCGGGTTGCTTTAAGCAGAGGTGATGCTGGGTGACCAGGGAGATGCTGCGGAGGTCCTGTGGCCGGGATAGGTGCCTTATTTCCGGGTGTGGATGAGATGAGAGTGGGGGTGCTTTCCACACCCGAATTTATCCTTTCTCCCCTTCTGTTTTTCGGACCCTTTTGTGTCAGTGTTGCTGGGTGCCAGGGGGATGCTGTGGAGGTGTTTTATCCGGAAAAAGTGCTTTTTTCCGGGCGTGAGCGAGATGTGTGTCTGGGTGCTCTTCAGCCCGGACTTTGCCTTTCTCACCCTTCTTTTTTCAGGCCCTTTTGTGGCAGTGTTGCTGGGTGCCAGGGGGATGCTCTGGAGGAGGCCCACCCGGAAAAAGTGCTGTTTTCCGGGTGTGGGTGAGATGAGAGTGGGGGTGCTTTCCACGCCCGAATTTACCCTTTCTCCTCTTCTGTTTTTCTAGCCCTTTTGTGTCAGTGTTGGGGGGAGCCCAGGGGATGCTCTGGAGGTGTTTTACCGGGGAAAAAGTGCTTTTTTCCGGGCGTGAGCGAGATGTGTGTCTGGGTGCTCTTCAGCCCGGACTTTGCCTTTCTCACCCTTCTTTTTTCAGGCCCTTTTGTGGCAGTGTTGCTGGGTGCCAGGGGGATGCTCTGGAGGAGGCCCACCCGGGAAAAGTGCTCTTTTTCCGGGTGTGGAGGAGATGAGAGTGGGGATGCTTTCCACGCCCGAATTTACCCTTTCCCACCCTCCGTTTTTCGGGTCCTTTTGTGGGAGTGTTGCTGGGTGCCAGGGGGTTGCTCTGGAGGAGGCCCACCCGGAAAAAGTGCTGTTTTCCGGGTGTGGGTGAGATGAGAGTGGGGGTGCTTTCCACGCCCGAATTTACCCTTTCTCACCATCCGTTTTTCGGGCCCTTTTGTGGGAGTGTTGGGGGGAGCCCAGGGGATGCTCTGGAGGTGAGTCACCCGGAAAAAGTGCTCGTTTTCCGGGTGTGGAAGGGATGAGAGTGGGGGTGCCTTCCACGCCCGAATTTACCCTTTCCCACCCTCCGTTTTTCGGGCCCTTTTGTGGGAGTGTTGCTGGGAGCCCAGGGGATGCTCTGGATGTGAGTCACCCGGAAAAAGTGCCATTTTCCGGGCGTGAGCGAGATGTGTGTCTGGGTGCTTTTCAGCCCAAACTTACCCTTTTTCACCCTCTTTTTTTCGGGTCCTTTTGTGGGAGTGTTGCTGGGTGCCAGGGGGTTGCTCTGGAGGAGGCCCACCCGGAAAAAGTGCTGTTTTCCGGGTGTGGGTGAGATGAGAGTGGGGGTGCTTTCCACGCCCGAATTTACCCTTTCTCACCATCCGTTTTTCGGGCCCTTTTGTGGGAGTGTTGGGGGGAGCCCAGGGGATGCTCTGGAGGTGAGTCACCCGGAAAAAGTGCTGTTTTCCGGGCGTGAGCGAGATGTGTGTCTGGGTGCTTTTCAGCCCGAACTTACCCTTTCCCACCCTCTTTTTTTCGGGTCATTTTGTGGGAGTGTTGGGGGGAGCCCAAGGGATGCTCTGGAAGAGGCCCACCCGGAAAAAGTGCTGTTTTCCGGGTGTGGGTGAGATGAGAGTGGGGGTGCTTTCCACGCCCGAATTTACCCTTTCTCACCATCCGTTTTTCGGGCCCTTTTGTGGGAGTGTTGGGGGGAGCCCAGGGGATGCTCTGGAGGTGAGTCACCCGGAAAAAGTGCTGTTTTCCGGGCGTGAGCGAGATGTGTGTCTGGGTGCTTTTCAGCCCGAACTTACCCTTTCCCACCCTCTTTTTTTCGGGTCATTTTGTGGGAGTGTTGGGGGGAGCCCAAGGGATGCTCTGGAAGAGGCCCACCCGGAAAAAGTGCTGTTTTCCGGGTGTGGGTGAGATGAGAGTGGGGGTGCTTTCCACGCCCGAATTTACCCTTTCTCACCATCCGTTTTTCGGGCCCTTTTGTGGGAGTGTTGGGGGGAGCCCAGGGGATGCTCTGGAGGTGAGTCACCCGGAAAAAGTGCTGTTTTCCGGGCGTGAGCGAGATGTGTGTCTGGGTGCTTTTCAGCCCGAACTTACCCTTTCCCACCCTCTTTTTTTCGGGTCATTTTGTGGGAGTGTTGGGGGGAGCCCAAGGGATGCTCTGGAAGAGGCCCACCCGGAAAAAGTGCTGTTTTCCGGGTGTGGGTGAGATGAGAGTGGGGGTGCTTTCCACGCCCGAATTTACCCTTTCTCACCATCCGTTTTTCGGGCCCTTTTGTGGGAGTGTTGGGGGGAGCCCAGGGGATGCTCTGGAGGTGAGTCACCCGGAAAAAGTGCTGTTTTCCGGGCGTGAGCGAGATGTGTGTCTGGGTGCTTTTCAGCCCGAACTTACCCTTTCCCACCCTCTTTTTTTCGGGTCATTTTGTGGGAGTGTTGGGGGGAGCCCAAGGGATGCTCTGGAAGAGGCCCACCCGGAAAAAGTGCTGTTTTCCGGGTGTGGGTGAGATGAGAGTGGGGGTGCTTTCCACGCCCGAATTTACCCTTTCTCACCATCCGTTTTTCGGGCCCTTTTGTGGGAGTGTTGGGGGGAGCCCAGGGGATGCTCTGGAGGTGAGTCACCCGGAAAAAGTGCTGTTTTCCGGGCGTGAGCGAGATGTGTGTCTGGGTGCTTTTCAGCCCGAACTTACCCTTTCCCACCCTCTTTTTTTCGGGTCATTTTGTGGGAGTGTTGGGGGGAGCCCAAGGGATGCTCTGGAAGAGGCCCACCCGGAAAAAGTGCTGTTTTCCGGGTGTGGGTGAGATGAGAGTGGGGGTGCTTTCCACGCCCGAATTTACCCTTTCTCACCATCCGTTTTTCGGGCCCTCTTGTGGCAGTGTTGGCAGGGGCCTAGGGGATGCGGTGGAGGTCAAAGATCCGGGAAATGTGCCCCCTTTCCCTGGTAAATGACGTCCAGGGCGCTGTCCGTGGTGCTGTCCATGGTGCTGATGTTGCTACGTGAGCTAATGCCCGGAAAAAGCGCCCTAAACTGGGATGATGAGAGAGAGAGAGAGAGAGAGAGAGAGAGAGAGAGAGAGAGAGAGAGAGAGAGAGAGAGAGAGAGAGAGGGCATGGAGCAGCAGTCGGAGGCATCCCAGGGAGAGAGGCATGCTCTGGGGCACGAAAATCCCGGAAAAAGGAAGAAAAAGGGAAAAAAAACCCAGCCGCGTATGTGACGTGACTCTAGGCAACACGAAGCGCTGAAGGCTTCAGCGCTTCGTTGAGTCGCAAGAGTTCCAGGGGCGTAAAAGTCAGAAAAACGCCAAAGTGTCTCTAGGCAACACGAAGCGCTGAAGGCTTCAGCGCTTCGCTGACTCGCAAGAGTTCCAGGGGCGTAAAACCCAGCAAAACGCCAAAGTGTTTCTAGGCAACACGAAGCGCTGAAGGCTTCAGCGCTTCGCTGACTTGCAAGAATTCCAGGGGCGCGAACCTCCAAAAAACGACAGAGTGTCTCTAGGCAAAAACCAATAAGCGCTGAAGCCTTCAGCGCTTATTGGTTTTTGCCTATCCCGATGTGACCACTTTTGGTAGGGGGTAACCAAGCCACCTTGCGCACATTTTGTGAAACCGGTTTTTCAAAAATCTGTCTATCATGAAAAGACAGCGACAGCTTTACTACAAGAAGGCCGGAAAAGTGAAGGCACCACGGAGATAATTTCGGCCCGACTCCCGGTTACCAGGGCGGCAAAGACAGGCGACAACGCGGAAGTACTTTATCCGATTTAAAGCCATTATGCTCGGCCTATGTGATCCGATTTTTTGACGGACAACAGCGGTGTGTTGCGGACGTCTCTTCCCCGCGAATGGAGCGTTCTGGCTGGGCCTGGGAGATCCGAGTTTTGACGGACAACAGCGGAGTGTTGCGGGGAAGCGCTGCCTTAGAAAATGACTTTCAAACGGATTAACTGATTATGTTAACGGCCTCTTTACGCGCGTCCTCCAGGCAGTTACAACGACTGTTTCTGGAGGAGGCTTTGCCTCGGATTGTGAATTTAAAACGGATTGACAGATGACGTTAACGGCCTCTTTACGCACGTCCTCCAGACAGTTATAGCGACTGTTTCTGGAGGAGGCTTTGCCTCGGATTGTGAATTTAAAACGGATTGACAGATGACGTTAACGGCCTCTTTACGCACGTCCTCCAGACAGTTATAGCGACTGTTTCTGGAGGAGGCTTTGCCTCGGATTGTGAATTTAAAACGGATTGACAGATGACGTTAACGGCCTCTTTACGCGCGTCCTCCAGACTGTCACAGCGGCTGTTTGTGGAGGATTTTTGACCCAGCATTATGTCAATAAAACGGATTAAATTATGATGTGTACGGCCTCTTTACGCACGTCCTCCAGACAGTTACAGCGACTGTTTCTGGAGAATGCTTTCCCTCAGATTGTGAATTTAAAACGGATTGACAGATGACGTTAACAGCCTCTTTACGCACGTCCTCCAGACAGTTATAGCGGCTGTTTGCGGAGGATTTTTGACCCAGCATTATGTCAATACAACGGATTAAATTATGATGTGTACGGCCTCTTTACGCACGTCCTCCAGACTGTCACAGCGACTGTTTCTGGAGAATGCTTTTCCTCAGATTGTGAATTTAAAACGGATTGACAGATGACGTTAACAGCCTCTTTACGCACGTCCTCCAGACAGTTATAGCGGCTGTTTGCGGAGGATTTTTGACCCAGCATTATGTCAATACAACGGATTAAATTATGATGTGTACGGCCTCTTTACGCACGTCCTCCAGACTGTCACAGCGACTGTTTCTGGAGGATGCTTTCCCTCAGATTGTGAGCTCAAAACGGATTGACAGATGACAATAACAGCCTC